>NC_135818.1:81709303-81799680 GCF_964213995.1 Mustelus asterias
TTGGTCCTACCTACAAGGGGGCACAAGTTCAAGGTAACGGGGGGAAAGGTTCAGGGGAGATGTGCGGGGGAAGTGTTTTACACAGAGGGTGGTGGGAGCCTGGGATGCACTGCCAAGTGAGATGGTTGAGGCAGATACGTGAGCAACATTTAAGACATACCTGGATAGACACATGAACAGACGGGGAATAGAGGGATACAAGCAGTTGGTCTGGATAGGACCGCAGGCTTGGAGGGCTGAAGGGCCTGTTCCTGTGCTGTACTGTTCTTTTGTTCTCATATATGAAGCTGATCTTTCTCTCCAGCCTACCTGTAACTACAAAGCTATATTCTGCACCCTATCCTTTTCCTCTGCATACTCTATGAATGGTATGTTGGTATGTTTTGCCTGTATAGCGTGCAAGAAACGATACTTTTCACTGTATCCCAGTACATGTGACAATAATAAATCAAATCAAATCAAAAAACCTGGAGGTTCCCCTCCAAGCCATTCAACATCCTGACTTCAAATTATTTTAGCCGTTCCTTCACTGCTACTGGGTCAAAATCCTGGAACTCCCTCTCTAACAGAAAAAGGATGTACTGGCACTGTAGGGGGTGCATAGGAGATTCACTAGGTTGATTCCAGAGTTGAGAGGGTTGGCTTATGAGGAGAGACTGAGTAGACTGGGGCTATACACATTGGAATTCAGAAGAATGAGGGGAGATCTTACAGAAACATAGAAGATTATGAAGGGAATAAATAAGGTAGAAGCAGGGAGGTTGTTTCCACTGGCAGGTAAAACTAGAACTAGGGGACATAGCCTCAAAATAAGGGGAAGCAGATTTAGGACTGAGTTGAGGAGGAGCTTCTTCGCATAAAGGGCTGTGAATCTGTGGAATTCCCTGCCCAGTGAAGCAGTTGAGGCTACCTCATTGAATGTTTTTAAGACAAGGATAGGTAGATTTTTGAACAGTAAAGGAGTTAAGGGTTATGGTGAGCGGGCGGGTAAGTGGAGCTGAGTCCATGAAAGGATCAGCCATGATCTTATTGAATGGCGGAGCAGGCTCGAGGGGCCAGATGGCCTACTCCTGCTCCTAGTTCTTATGTTCTGGCACTGCGGGTGTATCTACACCTCAGGGACTGCAGTGGTTCAAGAAGCTGACTCACCACCACTTTCTCGAGGGCGATTAAGGATGGACAATAATTGCTGGTCTAGCCAGTGACACCCACATCTCATGAATGAAGAAAATACATGGGGCAGAATTTTCCCAACCCGTCTGCCACGGGAATCGTAGCGGGCGGGACAGGAAATTTGGAGGCTCATGCAAAGGTCCGTTGACCTCGAGCAGGAATTTCCAGCCTTGGGGCGAGCGCAGCCGGAAAATCCCACCCATGATATTCGCTTACTGGGCACCTCTGTTTGTCAGTGTCACATTTTATCTGATAACACTCTGGTGAGGTGCTTCAGGATGTGCTCCTGTGCGAAAATGTTCTGTAATACAAGTTGTCGATATAGGGGCCTGTATTTTGGGATTGGCGGTGAAGTGGATGGCTTTAGCTGTTGACCTCAATGAAAGTTTCCCCACAATGGTTTACCGGTCTCCATGGCTTGGATTTTAACATGCCCGGCAGTAATTTGAAATTTGGTGCCAAGTCCAGGTGATGACCAGACACCCGGCAACAGTGATGTCACCAAACAAGCGAAACAGCCAATCATCACTCACAGACAACAAAGCAGGAAGTAAAGCACACTGATTATTCTTTAATTGTTATAAATTTTAGTCGATGCAAAATAAAGGCTTTAACCGATGTTCCTGTAAACTGCGCGCGTGCATGGCTAACCCACGAGGTACCACAGAAACTGCTCACTAATTGTCTTCTGTAAATTAGACCATAAGATGTAGGGGCAGTAGTAGGCCATTTGGCCCATCGATTCTGCTCCACCATTCAATGAGATCATGACTGATCCCCAACTCCACTTTTCAGCCTTTCCTGCCTTATCCCCATAACCCTTGACTCTTTTAATGATTAGAGATCTATCTATCTCGGACTTGAACTTGACCCAGCCTCTACAGCCCTCTGAGGTAAAGAATTCCACAGATTTGCCACCCTCTGAGAGAAGAAATTCCTCCTCATCTCTGTCTTCAGTGAGTGGCCCCCTTACTCTGAGATTTATGCCCTCTGATCCCAGACTCTTCCACAAGGGGCAACAACCTCTCAGCATCTACCCTATCAAACCCCCTGAGAATCCCATACATCTCAATAAGGTCACCCCTCATTCTTCTAAACTCCAGTGAATCCAGGCCCAACCTACTCAACCTCTCCTCAGAAGAAAATCCCTCCATACCCGGGATTGACCTAGTGAACCTTCCCTGACCTGCCTCCAATGTCAGCGTACCTTTCCACAGATAAAGGCATCAAAAATGTGTGAAGATACGCAAAAAAGAAAAATAGGACATTAGAAGCTGAGATGCTATGAAAACACTCTTAAAAATGCCTCTTATTCTATGGAATTGTATCATAATGGAAACATTTGTCATTGCATAGGTTGCACATTGGATTTCCAGGGCCAGAGGGTTTGTTCAGGAGTAGTTATAACTTAGTAAGCTGTTTAAAAGCTCAGTTATATCTTTTTAATTAGGCATCATCGCTTCTGGGATTTTTTACAGTGCAAAGGGGAGGTTCTTGTCAGTAATCATTTGGGTGGCACCGTGGTTAGCACTGCTGCCTCACAGCGCCAGGAACCCGAATTCGATTCCCGGCTTGGGTCACTGTGTGGAGTTTGCGCGTTCTCCCCGTATCGGCATTGGTTTCCTCCGGGTGCTCTGGTTTCCTCCCGCAGTCTGAGAGACGTGCTGGTTAGGTGCATTGGCCATGCTAAATTCTCCCTCAGTGTACCCGAACAGGCGCCGGAGTGTGGCGACTAGGGGATTTTCACAGTAACTTCATTGCAGTGTTAATATAAGCCTTACTTTTGACATTAATAAATAAACATACTTACGTATATTTTTAATTCCATATCACAGCTAACAGATTGCAGCTACGAAGCCTCTTTGGTAACCTTTACCAAGCCTTTGGCAGGTCTGCCAATCTATCTGTCATCTTTGAGGGCTAGGAAAATATATATTTTTTAAATTGCGCATTGTATGAAGGATGACTCATTCAGATAAGTTTAGACCTTGGGTTGAAGTGTTCAGCAGTCATCTGAAGTACAAGTATGGGACAATCTTCTTGAGACTGTGATAATAAAATTGGACCTTAGACCTGGAAGGCTTCCCATCCAACCCAGGACACAACCCAAGTCCATTATGTGATACATTTTCATTAGAAGAATTTTGAAGGGGCTCCAGAAACAGAGACTCCTGGGGCTAGACGCACACAAACCTTTCAGAGTGGCAGGGCAAGTTGAGAAAACCATTCCAGAGAAAAGTGTATGGAATCCTTTTGATTTGATTTGATTTGATTTATTATTGTTACATGTACTAACATACAGTGATAAGTATTGTTTTCTTGCGCACTATACAGACAAAACATACCGTTCATAGAGAAGGAAACGGTAGCACAGTGGTTAGCACTGCTGCTTCACAGCTCCAGGGTCCCGGGTTCGATTCCTGGCTCGGGTCACTGTCTGTGTGGAGTTTGCACATTCTCCTCGTGTCTGCGTGGGTTTTCTCCGGGTGCTCCGGTTTCCTCCCACAGTCCAAAGATGTGCGGGTTAGGTTGATTGGCCAGGTTAAAATTTGCCCCTTAGAGTCCTGGGATGCGTAGATTAGAGGGATTAGCGGGTAAATATGTGGGGGTAGGGCCTGGGTGGGATTGTGATCGGTGCAGACTCGATGGGCTGAATTGCCTCCTTCTGCACTGTAGGGTTTCTATGATTCTATGATTCTATGAAACGGGAGCGTGCAGAATGTAGTGTTACAGTCATAGCTAGGGTGTAGAGCAAGATCAACTTAATGCAAGGTAAGTCCATTCAAACGTCTGACAGCAGCAGGGAAGAAGCTGTTCTTGAGTCGGTTGATACGTGACCTCAGACTTTTGTATCTTTTTCCCGATGGAGGAAGGTGGAAGAGAGAATGTCTGGGGTGCGTGGGGTCCTTAATTATGCTGGCTGCTTTGCCGAGGCAGCGGGAAATGTAGACAGAGTCAATGGATGGAAGGCTGGTTTGGGTGATGGATTGGGCTACATTCATGACTTTTTGTAGTTTCTTGTGGTCTTGGGCAGAGCAGGAGCCATACCAAGCTGTGGTACAACCAGAAAGAATGCTTTCTGGTTGAACCACAGTTTCTTGGCAGATGGAGTTTAATCCGGATAAATGCGAAGTGCTGCATTTTGGAAGAAATAATGTAGGGAGGAGTTATACAATAAATGGCAGAGTCATCAGGAGTATAGAAACACAGAGGGACCTAGGTGTGCAAGTCCACAAATCCTTGAAGGTGGCAACACAGGTGGAGAAGGTGGTGAAGAAGGCATATGGTATGCTTGCCTTTATAGGACGGGGTATAGAGTATAAAAGCTGGAGTCTGATGATGCAGCTGTATAGAACGCTGGTTAGGCCACATTTGGAGTACTGCATCCAGTTCTGGTCGCCGCACTACCAGAAGGACGTGGAGGCGTTAGAGAGAGTGCAGAGAAGGTTTACCAGGATGTTGCCTGGTATGGAGGGTCTTAGCTATGAGGAGAGATTGGGTAAACTGGGGTTGTTCTCCCTGGAAAGATGGAGAATGAGGGGAGATCTAATAGGGGTGTACAAGATTATGAAGGGGATAGATAGGTTGAACGGTGGGAAGCTTTTTCCCAGATCAGAAGTGACGTTCACGAGGGGTCACAGGCTCAAGGTGAGAGGGGCGAAGTATAACTCAGATATTAGAGGGATGTTTTTTACACAGAGGGTGGTGGGGGCCTGGAATGCGCTGCCAAGTAGGGTGGTGGAGGCAGGCACGCTGACATCATTTAAGACTTACCTGGATAGTCACATGAGCAGCCTGGGAATGGAGGGATACAAACGATTGGTCTAGTTGGACCAAGGAGCGGCACAGGCTTGGGGGGCCGAAGGGCCTGTTTCCTGTGCTGTACTGTTCTTTGTTCTTTCTATGGTGCATCTGTAAAAGTTGGTGAGAATCGTAGCTGACATGCCAAATTTCCTTAGTCTTCTGAGAAAGCAGAGGCATTGGTGAGCTTTCTTAACTATAGTGTCAGCATGGGGGGACCAGGACAGGTTGTTGATGATCTGGACACCTAAAAACCTGAAGCTTTAGAAACTTGAAGCTAAATCCTTGGCTATAGAATGAGAAACAGAGGGGAGGTATCATAGCGGGCAGGAGGGAGGAGGGAAACCATTCAAAGGTCCGTTGACCCCAGGCGGGATTTTCCAGTTCTGGGGTGAGCGCGGCCGAAAAATCCCACCCACAGTGTACAAGCCTTCCGGTACAGAAAACCAGGCAGTGAAAGAAAACTGGGGTGGATTTTCCAGCCAAAGACCGGATATTCATGCCTGAGGCCAACGGATCTTTAAATGGTCCGCCGAATTTCCTGTCCCGCCCGCTATGTCTCCCGCAGCAGGAGGGATGAGAAATTTCTGGCCCTGGCGTCAAGACTTTATACACTTAACGTTTTTATTTCCAAATCCTGCTCTCCCACACGATAGCCATGATTTCATATATACCGATGAACCTCCAGTTAATGCCCATGCACTCGGGAGTGGAGGGGGAGGGGGGTGGATTTCCTCGTTCCACCCGAGGTCATCGGGACTTTCAATCATCCGTCTCAAATTTTCCATCCCACCCGCAAAGATTCCCACGGTGGGCAGGACTGGAAAAATTACCCGACTGTATATAATTAACACCCAATTCATACAAGAATAAAGGAATCATGTTGCACCTTAATAAATCAGCAGTTAGGCCCCACTGGGAGTTTATGTCAGTTCAATTCAGCGGGCCAAGCTTCAGAGAGGGCGTAGAAGAGATTTACTAGAAGGGTACTGGGGGCACTGGAGTTCAGGTATGTGACGAGGCTAGAGAAGCTGGGGCTTGTCCTCCTTGCAATAGAGAAGGTTAAGGGGAGATTGAGGGCAGCACGGTGGCACAGTGGTTAGCACTGCTGCCTCACAGCGCCAGGGACCTGGGTTCGATTCCCGACTTGGGTCACTGCCTGTGTGGAGTCTGCACATTCTCCCCGTGTCTGCGTGGGTTTCCTCCAGGTGCTCCGGTTTCCTCCCCACTCAGAAAGACGTGCTGGTTAGGGTGCATTGATCCGAACAGGTGCCGGAGTGTGGCGACTAGGGGAATTTCACAGTAACTTAATTGCAGTGTTAATGTCAGCCTACTTGTGACACTAATAAATTAACTTTAACTTTTCCTCCCACACTCCAAAGATGTGCGGGTTAGGTGGATTGGACATGCTAAATTGCTCCTTTGTGTCAGCGGGACTAGCTAGGGTAAATGCATGGGGTTATGGGGATTAGGCCTGGGTGGGATTGTGGTCGGTGCAGACTCGATGGGCCGAATGGCCTCCTTCTGCACTGTAGGATTCTATGATTAGATGATTAAATGGAGGTGTTTGGTTGGTGTCATGTGCTGACAGACTATGCAAGGAGAAACTCTTCCCACCAGCAGCAGAGTCAAGAAACTAAAAGACACAGATTGACGATTTGGTGATCGAGCCAGACACAAAGTGAGGACCACTTTATTGACGTCAGTGAGTTGTTGGGATCTGGAACTCACTGCCTGAAGGGGTGGTGGAAGTCAACTCAGTGGTGAATTTCAGTCACGAATTGGACAAGTGCTTGAAAGGGGGAAAGTTGTGGGGTTGTAGTGAAGGAGCAGGTGGAGAGGGACTAATTGCATAGCTCTTTCACATAGCTAACATTGGCACAATGGGCTGAATGGCCATGTGTGCTGCAGGACAGAGCAGTTTGGGATACAGACTTCTTAAGAATGTCATGTAAGTATCTTAGTGAACTGAATAGAGCCCTTTTAAATCTTCTCCTGCTTCCCTCTGATGTAACAATCTGTGACCACAAAAGTAGGAACCCAACTGACAACCAAATCTGTCCATTGTGAGATACATCCATCAGGATTAGAATCCAAACTTGGTCTCCAGTGTAGGTCGGTAGCCCAGTTAAATAACTTCACTTGTCCTCCGCCAATCCCATTTTTTTGTTGATGCCTTGCCCAGCATGTTCATGTCAAAGCGCCCAATGCAGCTGCCACTCGGCTTTTGTCTTGTGTGATTCATAGACCTCAGAGTTCAGCGTGTGTGGAATGATATCCATCAGTCACAGTGTGTCAGTGCTGCTCGAGCATTTCCGAGGGCACGTCACAGGGAGCTTTGACTTGCACCTGTCAAAGTCTGGGAAACCAAGGGCCCACTTGTCAAACTTGATAAAGGCAATGACAGTTTCTCAATTTTTGTGTGATGCATTTGGGAAAATGGTGAATGCCATTTAACCATTTAAGGGCGGCACGGTAGCACAGTGGTTAGCACTGCTGCTTCACAGCTCCAGGGACCTGGGTTCGATTCCCGGCTTGGGTCACTGTCTGTGCGGAATTTGCACGTTCTCCTCGTGTCTGTGTGGGTTTCCTCCGGGTGCTCTGGCTTCCTCCCACAGTCCAAAGATGTGCGGGTTAGGTTGATTGGCCATGGTAAAATTGCCCCTTAGTGTCCTGAGATGCCTAGGTTAAAAGGATTAGCGGGTAAATGTGTAGGGATATGGGGGTAGGGCCTGGGTGGGATTGTGGTCGGTGCAGACTCGATGGGCCAGATGGCCTCTTTCTGCACTGAACAAAGAACAAAGAACAATACAGCACAGGAACAGGCCCTCCAAGCCTGCGCCGCTCTCTGGTCTCAACTAGACCATTCTTTTGTATCCCTCCATTCCCACTCCGTTCATGTGGCTATCGAGATAAGTCTTAAACGTTCCCAGTGTGTCCACCTCCACCACCTTGCCCGGCAGCACATTCCAGGCCCCCACCACCCTCTCTGTAAAATACGTCCTTCTGATATCCGTGTTAAACCTCCCCCCCTTCACCTTGAACCTATGACCCCTTGTGAATGTCACCACCGACCTGGAAAAAGCTTCCCACTGTTCACCCTATCTATGCCTTTCATAATTTTATACACCTCTATTAGGTCACCCCTCATCCTCCGTCTTTCCAGTGAGAACAACCCCAATTTACCCAATCTCTCCTCAAAACTAAGCCCTTCCATACCAGGCAACATCCTGGTAAACCTCCTCGGCACTCTCTCTAAAGCCTCCACGTCCTTCTGGTAGTGTGGCGACCAGAACTGGGCGCAGTATTCCAAATGCAGCCGAACCAACGTTCTATACAACTGCAACATCAGATCCCAACTTTTATACTCTATGCCCCGTCCTATAAAGGCAAGCATGCCATATGCCTTATTCACTACCTTCTCCACCTGTGACGTCACCTTCAAGGATCTGTGGACTTGCATACCCAGGTCCCTCTGCGTATCTACACCCTTTATGGTTCTGCCATTTATCGTATAGCTCCCCCCTACGTTAGTTCTACCAAAATACATCATAGATAGAACATAGAACAGTACAGCACAGAACAGGCCCTTCGGCCCACGATGTTGTGCCGAGCTTTATCTGAAACCAAGATCAAGCTATCCCACTCCCTATCATCCTGGTGCGCTCCATGTGCCTATCCAATAACCGCTTAAATGTTCCTAAAGTGTCTGACTCCACTATCACTGCAGGCAGTCCATTCCACACCCCACACATTACTTCGCATTTATCTGGATTGAACTCCATCTGCCATTTCTTTACCCAAATTTCAAGCCTATCTATATTCTTCTGTAGCCTCTGACAATGTTCCTCACTACCTGCAAGTCCAGCCATTTTCGTGTCGTCCGCAAACTTACTGATCACCCCAGTTACACCTTCTTCCAGATCGTTTATATAAATCACAAACAGCAGAGGTCCCAACACAGAGCCCTGCGGAACACCACTAGTCACAGGCCTCCAGCCGGAAAAAGACCCTTCCACCACCACCCTCTGTCTTCTGTGAACAAGCCAGTTCTCCACCCATCTAGCCACGTCCCCCTTTATCCCATGAGATCCAACCTTTTGCACCAACTTACCATGAGGGACTTTGTCAAACGCTTTACTAAAGTCCATATAGACGACATCCACGGCCCTTCCCTCGTCAACCATTCTAGTCACTTCTTCATAAAACTCCACCAGGTTCGTGAGGCATGACCTCCCTCTCACAAAACCATGCTGACTATCGTTAATGAGTTTATTCCTTTCTAAATGCGCATACATCCTATCTCTAAGAATCCTCTCCAACAACTTCCCGACCACGGACGTCAAGCTCACCGGCCTATAATTTCCCGGGTTATCTTCCTACCCTTCTTAAATAATGGGACCACATTAGCTATCCTCCAATCCTCTGGGACCTCACCTGTGTCCAGTGATGAGACAAAGATTTGCGTCAGAGGCCCAGCGATTTTATCTCTCGTCTCCCTGAGCAGCCTGGGATAGATTCCACCAGGCCCTGGGGATTTGTCAGTCTTTATATTCCCTAAAAAACCTAACACTTCCTCCCTTGTAATGGAGATTTTCTCTAACGGGTCAACACTCCCCTCCGAGACACCCCCAGTCAACACATCCCTCTCCTTTGTGAATACCGACGCAAAATATTCATTTAGGATCACCCCTACTTCTTTGGGCTCTAAGCATAATTCCCCACTTTTATCCCTGAGAGGTCCGATTTTTTCCCTAACAACCCTTTTGCACTTAACGTATGAATAAAATGCCTTGGGATTCTCCTTAATCCTGTCTGCCAAGGACATTTCGTGACCCCTTTTTGCCCTTCTAATTCCCCATTTGAGTTCTTTCCTACTTTCTTTGTACTCCTCCAGAGCTCCCTCCGTTTTTAGCTGCCTGGACCTAACATACGCCACTCTTTTCTTTATGACCAATTGCTCAATTTCCCTGGTTATCCACGGTTCTCGAATCCTACCCTTCCTATCCTTCTTTTTTACAGGCACATGCCTATCCTGCAGCCCTAACAACCGTTCCTTAAAAGACTCCCACTGTAGGGATTCTATTCCATGATTCATCTTTGCCAGTGAAAGCCTGGCTTGAAGAGGGCCTGGACATGAGTGTGAGACTGTCTCACATTTCCAGGCTGGTGCAGTTGAGTATGGCTCCTGCATCATGGCGGATCCACCTGCTACCAAGTCCCTGACCCACGCATACATATTTGCAGAGAGTCTTCACAGCTTCAGTTGCTGACTGTAATCCTGGATTCAGAGTGCAAGAAAAGCCTACCTTGAAGTCCACCTCTACCTTAACTCAAGTGGAGAAGAAAATGAGGAACCTGCCTTTGTTCAGCAGCTTTCCTGACCTTAGGATGTTGCAAAACATTTTGCAGCCAATGCGGAGAGAGGATGCAGCAAATGTTTTTCAGGATGTTGCCCGCTTTGGAGGGTATTAGCTATAAGGAGCAATTGGACAAACTTGGTTTGTTTTCACTTGAATGTCGGAGGCTGAGGGGGTGACCTGATGGAAGTTTCCAAAATTATGAGAGGCGGGGATAGAATGGACAGCCGGAGTCTTTTTCCCCAGGGTAGAAATGTTAATTACTCGGGGACATGGGTTTAAGGTAAAAGGGACAAAGTTTAAAGGAGATGTGAGAGGCAAGTCTTTTACACAGAGGGTGGTAAGTGTCTGGAACGCACTGTCAGAGCAGGTGACAGAAGCAGATACAATAGCAACATTTAAGAGGCATCTTGACAGATACATGAATGGACAGGGAATAGAGGGATACAGACCGCATAGAGGCAAAATGTCTTTAGTTTAGAAAGGCGTCATGTGTCAGCATAGGCATGGTGGGCCGAAGGGCCTGCTCCTGTGCTGTACTGTTCTTTATTCTTTAATTAACTATCTATGCAGCACAGTCACTGGCACAATATAGGGGAGAATGGCAGCGATTTGCACACAGTTCCGCATGCAGTATTCAGGTAAATGACCAACTGTCTCTTTAAGCCATACCTGTTAAGTATTGGCCAGGTCACTGAGTGAACTTTCTTTCTATTCTTTAAATAATTCCATTGGATTTTTTACAGTCACCTGACAGTGCAGATGGAGCCTCAGTTCATGTAAAAGACTGGGACTTCTGGCAGTGCTGTACTCCCTCGGTACTGCACTGAAGTGTCACATGCTCAAGACTCTGACTGAGGCATGGGTTTGTTCTACCAATTGTGCCAGAGCTGACACCACCAAGTACTCAGATGTGGACATTGGGACGATCAGGATCAGCTTTTGCTACACACTGTGCTATTCAATAGTGAGATGACACTTCCTAATCTCGGCTGATATCTGAAGGATGAGGGCTAGCACACCCACGGTAATGTACTCCATCAATAGGGGCTCCTGAAGGATAAAGGGGAGAACCGAGAGTGAAGGAATTGCTAATTACCTGCACGTATTCTGCTAAAAATGGAGCAAAAGTCAAGTGAACCTGACATTGAAGCTTTGTAATTAAATGGATCTTTGCGGTGGTGAAAATCAAGCATAACCCACTTAAAACGGTTATGGACAGGGATGACTAGAGAAGTATTCATTGCCTTACTTTCCATGTTATGCCCACAGTTCACTATTGATAGTGGCACAGGTCTCTATCTCTTTGGTAACTGCAATGTCCCACACTCATGCAATGGACATGTTGGCCATGCTCTCATGTATAGAACCATTGCGGCACGGTAGCACAGTGGTTAGCACTGCTGCTTCACAGCTCCAGGGTCCTGGGTTCGATTCCCGGCTCGGGTCACTGTCTGTGTGGAGTTTGCACATTCTCCTCGTGTCTGCGTGGGTTTTCTCCGGGTGCTCCGGTTTCCTCCCACAGTCCAAAGATGTGCGGGTTAGGTTGATTGGCCAGGTTAAAAATTGCCCCTTAGTGTCCTGGGATGTGTACGTTAGAGGGATTAGCGGGTAAATATGTGGGGGTAGGGCCTGGGTGGGATTGTGGTCGGTGCAGACTTGATGGGCCGAATGGCCTCCTTCTGCACTGTAGGGTTTCTATGATTTCTATGATTGCTTCTGAGTCACCAGGTTTTAAAAAATTCATTCATGGGACATGGGCGTCGCTTGGCTGACCAGAATTTATTGTCCATCCCTAGTTGCCCGAGGGCAGTTGAAAGTCAACCACATTGCTGTGGCTCTGGAGTCACATGTAGGCCAGACCAGGTAAGGATGGCAGATTTCCTTCCCTGAAGGACATTAGTGAACCAGATAGGTTTTTCTCACAATCAACAATGGTTTCATGGTCATCAGTAGATTCTTAATTCCTGATTTTATTTGAATGGAATTCAAATTCCACCATCTGCCGTGGCGGGATTTGAACCCGGGTCCCCAGAACATTAGCTGAATTTCTGGATTAATAGTCTAGCGGTAATACCATGAGGCGAAGTAATTTTACTTCAGAAAGGTGACTACAAAATCATGAAGGAAGATTTCCATTTATATATCCTTTTTTATATTCTCACGGTACCTCAAAGCAATTTATGGACAGTGAGGTACTTTTTATTAAGTACAGTAACTGTTGACATAGAATCATCATAGAATCCCCACAGTGCAGAAGGCCATTCAGCCCATCGAGACTGTGCCGACTCTCTGACAGAGTAACTTACCCAGGCTCTCTCACTCGCCCTATCCCTGCAACCCCACACATTTCCCATGGCTAATCCATCTAACTCACACAACTTGGGACACTAATGTGGCCTATCCACCTAACCTTCACCTCTTTGGACTGTGGGAAGAAATCAGACCACCCGGAGGAAACCCACGCAGGCATGGGGAAAACGTGCAAACTTCACACAGACAGTGACCCAAGCCGGGAATCAAACCCAGGTCCCTAGTGCTGTGAGGCAGCGGTTTTAACCACTGTGCCACCGTACCAAGAGTTGTGGACAGTGCGGAAGGATGTTGCAGGTTACAGAGGGACATAGATAAGCTGCAGAGCTGGGCTGAGAGGTGGCAAATGGAGTTTAATGCGGAAAAGTGTGAGGTGATTCACTTTGGAAGGAGTAACAGGAATACAGAGTACTGGGCTAATGGTAAGATACTTGGTAGTGTGGATGAGCAGAGAGATCATGTGCATAGATCCCTGAAAGTCGGCACCCAGGTTGATAGGGTTGTTAAGAAGGCGTACAGTGTATTAGCTTTTATTGGTAGAGGGATAGAGTTTCGGAGCCATGAGGTCATGTTGCAGCTGTACAAAACTCTGGTGCGGCCGCACTTGGAGTATTGTGTACAGTTCTGGTCGCCGCATTATAGGAAGGATGTGGATGCATTGGAAAGGGTGCAGAGGAGATTTACTAGGATGTTGCCTGGTATGGTGGGAAGGTCTTATGAGGAAAGGCTGAGGGACTTGAGGCTGTTTTCGTTAGAGAGAAGAAGGTTAAGAGGTGACTTAATAGAGGCATAGAAGATGATCAGAGGATTAGATAGGGTGGACAGTTAAAGCCTTTTTCCTCGGATGGTGATGGCTAGCACAAGGGGACATAGCTTTAAATTGAGGGGTGATAGATATAGGACAGATGTCAGAGGTAGGTTCTTTACTCAGAGAGTAGTAAGGGCATGGAATGCTCTGCCTGCAACAGTAGTGGACTCGCCAACATTAAGGGCATTTAAATGGTTATTGGATAAACATATGGATGATATTGGAATAGTGTAGGTTAGATGGGCTTTAGATTGGTTTCACAGGTTGGCGCAACATCGAGGGCCGAAGGGCCTGTACTGTGCTGTAATGTTCTATGTTCTATGTACCACCCCAATGTAATGTAGGAAACATGGCACCTATTTTGGACCTAACAGGCTCCCGCAGACAGCAATGTGATAACCACCAGGTTTTACAATAACTGCTTTGAGCGACGTTAGTCAAGGGATTTTTTTTTACATCCACCTGAAAGGGCGAATGGAGCTTGACTTTAATGTTTCATCCAAAAGGCAGCACCTGCAACAGTGCAGCACTTCCTCAGTCGCGCACTGGAATACCAGCCTAGATTTTGTCCTTGGGTGCCTGGAATGGACCTTGAACTCACTATCTTCTGGCTCGGGCGAGAGTGAAACCAAATGAGTCGTGGTCGAGACTGTCTAATTTGCGGACAAATGGCGACCCTTTGCTGCTTCCTCTAGGCGGTGATTCTTCCTGTGTGTGTTTAGACAGAGAGGGTCAGCGGGGTATCCAAGTATCAGGCCAAGAACAAAGGCCTCCAATGTCTAGACCAGAATAGTGATCTATTCTTTGCAGTTGTTTCCACCAGGTGGCCAACAAGGAGTTAGTTGACTTTAATGACTGGATTTGGGTGCTACAATTGACCTCATTGCCTCAAATCCAAAAGAGGAAGTCAGACTCCATTGTAATACTCTCAGTCTCATTCATAAGAGTGATCACCAGGTCAAGGTACTGATAGGTAACCTACCACCTAGGAGGGCAGAAGCAGCAGATACCTGGGAACACCACCACCTGCAAGTTCTCCTCCAAGTGACTCACCATCCTGACTTGGAAATATATCGGCTGTTCCTTCACTGTCACTGGGTCAAAATCCAGGAATTCCCTCCCTAACAGCACTGTGGTGCACCTGCACCACGTGGACTGCAGCGGTTCAAGAAGACAGCTCACCGCCACCTTCTCAAGAGCAACTAGGGAGGTCCAACAAATGCATCCCATGAAAGAATAAGTAAGAACATACAGAAAAAAATAAAATAAGGCCCATGCTAACGTCCTCAGGAAAGAAGGGGGGGGCGTGCTGCACAAAAATATCCCATTTGAGAAGCAGGGACCTTTGAGTAGAGCAAATGTCAACAACTGGGATATTCCCATCATGCCCCATTTCATCAAGGAATTGAGTCACAAAAGATGATACTGTATTTAAAACTAGATGAAGTGGCATAGTCTCCACAGACGATAGAATTCCCCACAGGATAGCTTGATGCTCTGGACAATGTATTCGGAGGGGAGGCATTGAACCATAGCAACACCTTCCCACAGGGAGAAAATGTTGTTTCCTTCCATTTTGTTCGAACAACTTTGTTTGGAACCTGTAGACACAGGACCCATCTGCTCATCAACTTTACAAGGTGAGGTGTTTGGCCTGGAGAAGCGGTTCCAAAGAAAACAAGTCTGATCAAAGTAGAGGGAAAATATAACTTCGAAACGTTACTTAAAAAGTTGAAGGATAACAATTTAGCATTTACAAAATTGTCCAACTTTACTCCATAAATGATTTCAGTCTGAAAGCCTCGCAGTTGATGTAATATAGCTGTGAATCGGGTGGTACAGTGCTCAGGTATAGTGGTTGAAATTCCGTCTTGTTGTTTAAACATTGCTTTTGGTTAATATTTGGGAACAGTCAAGGTCAATGGAAGAGGACCAGAATGTTCCAACCAGTCGGTTTCACTCTCTGCAGCGGTGACTGAATTGGTTCTACCTACCAATGCCGTGGGTCATCATTGGTCAAGAACACGAAGCAACGTCTGAAAGATGTGCGGGTTAGGTGGATTGGCCAGGCTAAATTGCCCCTTAGTGTCAGGGAGATTAGCAGGGTAAATATGTGGGGTTCCGGGAATAGAGCCTGGGTGGGATTGTGGTTAGTGCAGACTCGATGGGCCGAATGGCCTCCTTCTGCACTGTCGGGATTCTATGATTCTAACATAGCAGGAGAGGGAGGGAGCAGCACCTGAACACTGGCCATTGTTTTGGGATTAGTGATCGGAACTGAGGTAAAAGCAAATTACTGCGGATGCTGGAATCTGAAACCAAAACAAAAAATGCTGGAAAATCTTTGCAGGTTTGACAGCATCAGTGGGGAGAGAATGCCAGGTGGACACTGCCCAGCATGTCCTTGACCACCCAATGGCCTTTGAGCACCGCCCCCCCCCCCCCCCCACCCCGTGTGGCCATTATGCCTGGTCAACATTTGTGGAGGCCAGTTGTGATTCTCACTGGGTTCCCTCTGCACCCGAGGATCGGAGAATCCCGGGACTTGGAAGAATCCGGCCTCAAACAGTCTGGGCATGTTTAAATGCTTATTTAAACATGCTAATCTGGCTCACGCCCTCAGGAGCTGGGAGGATTGCAATGGGATTTTGCACCGGCGCTGAACACACTTGACCCCTCATCCCTGATTCTCTGACTCTCCTCTGGTCCAACGCGATCTGCGCCAGGCAGAACGTGGCTGGAAATTCGCAGCCAATGTTTCGAGTCTGGAAGACCTGATGAAGAGTCATCCAGACTCGAAACGTTGGCTCTATTCTCTCCACACAGGTGCTGTCAGACCTGCTGAGATTTTCCTGCATTTTCTGTTTTGATTGTAGAAATCTGAACAAATGTTTTCACACTGCAACACTCAGAATGTCAGCCCTTGGTTTCAAAACCATCCATAGCCCCAGCCCCTCCCTCCCTCTCTGCGTAACCTCCTCCAGCCTCACAAGATGGAGTCTCAGAGTCATAGGGTGGGATTTTCCAGCCACGCTCGCCCCCAAGACCGGAAAATCCCTCCCAAGGTCAACGGACCTTTCCATAATTCCTGTGGCGGGCGGGATGAGAAAATTCTGCCCATAGAATCTTAGAGCACATAAAGAGACCCTTCGGCCCATTGACATCTGCGCTGGCCATCAAGAACCGATTTATTCTAATCCCACTTTCCAGCACTTGGTCCATGACTACGCATGGTACAGTGTTCCAAGTGTTCACCTAAATGCTTCTTAAATGTTGTGAGGAGGATATCTGCGCTCCTTATTTCTGGCCTCGTGTGGCTATCAAAGTTTTAAAAAGTTTTTTATTTATTAGTCACAGGTAAGGCTTACATTAACACTGCAATGAAGTTGCTGTGAAATTCCCCGAGTCGCCACACTCCGGCGTCTGTTCAGGTCAATGCACCTAACCAGCACGTTTTTCAGACTGTGGAAGGAAACTGGAGCACCCGGAGGAAACCCATGGAGACATGGGGAGAATGTGCAAATTCCTCATAGACAGTGACCCAAGCCGGGAATCGAACCAGGATCCCTGGCGGTGTGAGGCAGCAGTGCTAACCACTGTGCCACCATGCCACCCATCATCTCCATCACTCCACCATTGGCAGGCGTGTCTATTCAGCTGCTTTGGAATTCCTTCAGTAAAGTGCTTTGCATCTCCCTCTCTTCCCTTCTGATAACACGCTCAACATCTAAGTCTCTGGCCACCTGACTGAAGATTTCCTTAGGTGATACCATGCTGAATTGGGGGCAGCACGGTGGCACAGTGGTTGGCACCGCTGCCTCACAGCACCAGGGACCAAGGTTCGATTCCCGGCCTCGGGTCAACCGTCTGTGCAAAGTTTGCACGTTTTCCCCGTGTCTGTGTGGGTTTCCTCTGGGTGCTCCGATTTCCTCCCACAGTCCAAAGATGTGCGGGTTAGGTGGATTGGCCGTGCTAAATTGTCCCTTAGTGTCAGGGGGACTAGCTAGGGTAAATATATGGGGTTACGGGGATAGGGCCTGGGTGGAATAGTGGTCGGTGCAGACCCGATGGGCCAAATGGCCTCCTTCTGCACTGTCGGGATTCTATGAATTTTGTCCAATAATGCTCCACAACCTTGGTGATGATTTACTCCATTAAAGTTGCTATATAAATGCAGGATCTTGTTGAAAATGGAAGTACGGGCTTCCTGTGGCAACTCCCCACTTTGGACCTACAGTGTACACACTTCAAAAAATAAACATTTCAGGTATTTCAAACATTGAGGGGGGGCACAGTGGTTAGCACTGCTGCCTCACAGTGCCAGGGATCCGGGTTCGATTCCGGCCTCGGGTCACTGCCTGTGTGGAGTTTGCACATTCACCCCTTGTCTGCGTGGGTTTCCTCCGGGTGCTCCGGTTTGCTCCCACTGTCCAAAGATGGGCAGGTTAGGTTGATTGGCCATGCTAAATTGACCCTTAGTATCAGGGGCTTAACAGGGTAAATATGTGGGGTTATGGGGATAGGGCCTGGATGGGATTGTGGTTGGTGCAGACTCGATGGGCCCAATGGCCTCCCTCTGCACTGTCGGGATTCCATGATTCCAGGTATTTAATAATGACACACTGCACCAATGGAACCACAGGGGCGGGAGTACATTTATGATCTGCTTAAAGGAATACCTTCTGCAAAACTGAAATGTTAAAATGAACTGCGCAGGAGCGGTGAAAAATGCCACCCTTTTAATATTGTCCGTCCCCCCAATACAAGAAAGAACTCCAGTCACTCAACAGAGAGTGGGAGTTTAACTCACTTCCATTTCCCGCTGCTGAATTAAGGATTTTAGTGTGGGGGGAGGTTTCCGGGTTTCCCCAAGTCAATTTGAAAGCCACTCACCAGCAACAGGACCTGTGCACAGTTCGTAATCAAAAGCCCATGTCAAGAATTACCTCACAAGAGTGTTAATTGGTGATTCACCCAGCGGCACTTGTGGAAATGGCAACTTGTGTCTGCACCATGGTGGAAAAAAATGTCCAGAGTGCTTCATGGGAGTGTTGGTGGTCAACATTTGACACCCCCCGCCCCACCCTCCCCCCGTGCAATTAAATATAAAAACAAATAACTGGATTTTGGAATCTGAAACAAACACAGAAAATGCTGGAAAACCTCAGCAGGTCTGATAGCATCTGTGGAGAGAGTGGAACCTTTGAAGTGTCATCACTGTTTGTGGGGAACCAATTAGTGCACAGCAAGCTCCCACAGATTTTCATGTCATGGACAACATGCAAAGCCATGCAACAACATATGGTTTTAGTCATGTAGTGCCTTTAACATAGAAAAATACATCCTCCGCAGCCTTGAAGAGACTCACCGGTTAAACATTTGATACCGAGTTACAGAAGGAGATATTGGGAAAGGGGAACAGAAGCTTGGTCAAAGAGCATCAAGTCAAGCACCATCTTAAAGAAGGAGAGAGAGAGAAAGAGAGAGAGCAAGAAAAAAAAAGAGGAGAGGGCTTACAATTAGAAGGGGGCACAAGTTCAAGGTAAGAGGGGAAAGATTCAATAAAGATGCACAAGGGTCTGGAATGCACTTCCAAGTGAGGTGGTTGAGGCAAATACATTAGCGACATTTAAGACAACTGGATAGGCATGTGAACAGGCGGGGAATGGAGAGATACAGGCGGTTGGTCTAGATAGGACAATGTGATCGGTGCAGGCTTGGAGGGCCAAAGGGCCTGTTCCTGTGCTGTACTGTTCTTTGTTCTTTGTGATTGAAAAGGCTGGTGTAGTGTTCCGTTATTAAATACCTGGAACGTTCCAAATACATGGAATGTTTATTTTTTAAAGTGTGTAGACTGTAGGCCCAAAGATGGGAGGGGTTGAAAATCGGGGCACAGAAGTGGGTGGGGAGGGAGGGAGGGAGGGGTTATTCAGTTGGACACGCCTCAATGTCTGAAAAGAGACGGTGAGCTAAATCCCACTTTCTACATCATGGTTCACGGCACTTCAAAAACACGTTTCCCAAATATTTTCCGAATCGTGCCCTGACCTCCAACTGAAAGGGCAGAGAACGCCTCAACTCTTTTGTATCTCATCCCACCGCCAATGACATAATGGGGTTCCCACCATGATAGGTTGGGAACCTCACTGGCACACATTTATGTCTACTGACTGGGCCTCTTTGCTGTGGGACATTCCCCAGCCTGCTGGCCTGGCCTCGTGTCGGCGGGGTTTACGACAGGTTTTGTAAAACGGGGAACTGGTGAACAGAACCGGGGTGCCTAGGTCAGTACAGTCCCTGGTGGGGTGGGGGGGGGGGTCATGCCCAGGCAGTACTCTGGCAGTGCTCCTGTTCGGGGAGGGGAGAAGGGAGGGAAGGGAGGCCTTCCATGGGAGGGGTTCGGGGTGGCAGGGTTGTTCCGTGTCTTTGGGGGTGGTTCCTTTTTTACATTTTTATTCTTTTGACACTGGAGTGCCCCGTTTCAAAGGTCTGAAGGTTCCATCATGCCTGTAGGCCTCAGGTTATTGTACAGGAGGTTGTATTTAAGCAGCATCAACTAAATTACTTCCCACTTTGGGCAGCCGTTGTTTTTATCCACTTCAAATTTTAAGAGTCACTGAACTCTTCGGCACAGCGGCACAGTGGGTTAGCACTGCTGCCTCACAGCACCAGGGACCCGGGTTCGATTCCCGGCTTGGGTCACTGTCTGTGCGGAGTCTGCACGTTCTCCCCGTGTCTGCGTGGGTTTCGTCCGGGGTGCTCCAGTTCCCTCCCACAGACCAAAGATGTTTAAGTTTAAAGTTTATTTATTAGTGTCACAAGTAGGCTTACATTAACGCTGCAATGAAGTTACTGTGAAAATTCCTGAGTCCCCACACTTCGACGCCTGTTCGGGTACACTGAGGGAGAATTTAGCATGGTCAATGCACCTAACCAGCACGTCTTTCAGACTGTGAGAGGAAACCGGAGCACCCGGAGGAAACCCATGCAGACACGGGAGAGAACATACAGACTCCGCACAGACAGTGACCCAAGCCAAGAATTGAACCCGGGTCCCTGGCGCTGTGAAGGCAGCAATGCTAACCACTGTGCCACCATGCCATTGGCCGTGCTAAATTCTCCCCCAGTGTACCCGAACAGGCGCCGGAGTGTGGCAACTAGGGGATTTTCACAGTAACTTCATTGCAGCGTTAATGTAAACCTACTTGTGACACTAATGAATAAATAGACTTTAAAACTTATAAAACATTAAACTTTACTAGAAAAGTGGCTTGGAGCAGGCAGGATCTTTAGTCATCACTTATGGTTGTGGGCCATTCTTGGAGGCACGATGAGTTGGGCCTTCTGGAGGCTGGTTGAGTGGTGAGACTGTCACAAGACGTTGTCTCCCTGTGATGGAGCCAACATCTGACACCAGTTACCCTCCTGTCGGGGCACCTTTTCTGAGCACATGGTGAGATTAATGTTGGTGATGCTCACCGTTTGGACCAAAATACGGAACTTGCTAGCTTCTCCACCCTGTCCACGCGTCGGCTGGACACCTTTGCCAGCACATATAAAGAAGTGCGAGTCATGGTGTGGAGATGCCAGCGTTGTACTGGCGTTAGGCACAGTAAGAAGTCTCACAACACCAGGTTAAAGTCCAACAGGTTTATTTGGTATCACGAGCTTTCAGAGCGCTGCTCCTTCATCAGGTGAATCTCATAGTTCACGATGTGCGACAGAGCAAGATTCGCATTACATTGAGATACACAATAAAACCTGCAGCATCAATGTTGCTGTTGTTGTCTCTCAGCTCCTTGATCAGAAAAGATTGAACAAATCTCAGTTTATAATCATAGAATCACCATGGTGCAGAAGGAGGCCGTTCGGCCCATCGAGCCTGAACCAACAACAATCCCACCCAGGCCCTATCCCCGTAACCCAATGTATTTACCCTGCAAATCCCCCTGACACTAATGGGCAATTTAGCCTGGTTAATCCACCTAACTCGCACACCTTTGGAGTGTGGGAGGAAACCGGAGCACCCGGAGGAAACCCACACAGACACGGGGAGAACATGCAAAGTCCACACACGCCAAGCTGGGAATTGAACCCAGGTACCTGGCGCTGTGAGGCAGCAGTGCTAACCACTGTGCCACCATGAGATGGGCACCTATGAGTTAAGCTTTTTGGTTAAGGAACGGAGTCCCACATTTTCCTTATTGGGTAAGGATGACGGGTTTCTTTCCTTGAAGGACATTAATAAAACAATTTTTTAAAAACAATTATCGGACAGTTTCAAGATCAATTCTATTCATAATTTAATTTAATTCAAAATCTCAAACTGTTATGGTGGGCTCTGAATTCACGTTCTCTGGGTTTTGTCACAAAGTATTTAGCAGTATGACCCTAATGTCACATGATGATGCCAACACACACACATGTGCACGCACACAGGTGAAAAATGCAACATGAATGAAATGGCTGTGGTAGGAGTTTGTTAGAGGGTGTTCGATATTAAATACTTGTCTGAACCTCTGTTATCAAATTCTATGAGCAGTACTCTTTGGAAACGCTATCATTTGGGCATCCAGGTTACAGTCACAGCAAGCTACACAAACGATATTTCATTAAATATTTTCTGTCAGCATTTTTGAGTGCAGATTTTGCATTACCTATTCAATCGCGGTCCAGTTCTCCTGCCTTATCGGTTTCCCTCCCCGGGCCACTCATTTCTTCCCAAATCATTTTTTCCTCCTCACTTTCCTCTCTTGCCTCCACCACTTCATCACTGACAGAACAGGTTCATAAGTTCATAAGATAAGGGCGGCACGGTAGCACAGTGGTTAGCACTGCTGCTTCACAGCTCCAGGGTCCCGGGTTCGATTCCCGGCTCGGGTCACTGTCTGTGTGGAGTTTGCACATTCTCCTCGTGTCTGCGTGGGTTTCCTCCGGGTGCTCTGGTTTCCTCCCACAGTCCAAAGATGTGCAGGTTAGGTTGATTGGCCAGGTTAAAAATTGTCCCTTAGAGTCCTGAGATGCGTAGGTTGGAGGGATTAGCGGGTAAAATATGTGGGGGTAGGGCCTGGGTGGGATTGTGGTCGGTGCAGACTCGATGGGCCGAATGGCCTCCTTCTGCACTGTAGGGTTTCTATGTTTCTATATCGGAGCAGAATAAGGCCATTCAGCCCATCGAGTCCGCTCTGCCATTCGATCATGGCTGATATGCTCCTCATCCCCATTTTCCTGCCTCTCCCCATAACCCTTCAACCCCATAACCTTTCAACCCATTATCAATTAAAAATCTGTCTAACTCCTCCTTAAACTTACTCACTGTCCCAGCATCTACCGCACTTTGGGGTAGCGAATTCCACAGATTCACAACCCTTTGGGAGAAGTAGTTTCTCCTCAACTCTGTTTTAAACTTGCTACCCCTTACCCTAAGACTATGACCTCTTGTCCCAGAATGCCCCACAAGGGGAAGCACGTCTACCTCATCCATAACTTTTATCATCTTCTTTACCTCAATTTGACCTCCCCTCATTCTTCTAAATTCCAGAGAGTTTTGGCCTAAACTGTTCACTCAAACAGGTGAAGCAACATTGGCTCTTGCTTCTCCCTTCAGTTTTCCCCAACGTTCAGGGGAAAGCTCCTGTCCTCGGCTGGACTGGGCAGCCCACCACCGAAAGCGTGAAGCTACCTGTACGCGATGAGGTGCACTGGGGCTTCAGCTTGTCAGAGTGTTTGGATGCCAGTACATCCGAGGGCCACCATGGAGAAATGTGTGAGATGGCAGCCCGGCTGCCTAAGCCCTGCCCAGTGTTTTATTAGTATAGTGGAGGAACATTCATTTCCTACCCTTGCTTGCAGCAGAGTGCTGGCCCACTCCCCCACTACAGCAAGGTTACACTCAATAACCAGACGCATGGAGTCATAGAGGTTTACAGCATGGAAACAGGCCCTTTGGCCCAACTTGTCCATGCCGCCCAGTTTTTACCACTAGTCCCAATTGCCCCCATTTGGCCCATATCCCTCTTTACCCATTTTACCCATGTAACTCTCTAAAATATATATAAATATATGCATAAATATCTCCCACTTTCTATGGCTCTGAAAAAGGGTCGTCTGGACTCAAAAGGTCAGCTCTTTTCTCTCCTTACTGCCAGACCTGCTGAGATTTTCAAGCATTTTCTCTTTTGGTTTCAGATTCCAGCAGGCCTAGTAATTTGCTTTTAACCGTCTAAATGCTTTTTAAAAGACAAAATTGTACCCACCTCTACTGCTACCTCTGGCACCACTCACCCACCCACTGAGTGAAAAATTGCCCCTCTGGACCCTTTTGTATCTCTCCCCTCTCACCTTAAACCTATGCCCTCTAGTTTTAGACTCCCCTACCTTTGGGAGCAAGGCACCCAGGTTGCTTCGCAGCCATGTTCGCCCTTGATCATGGCTTTTGTTTTGCACAAAAAGTAACCACAAAGAAAGCTGCACATAACCGCAAAGAAGGGCCAGCGAGAAATTAAAACTGAGTGCAATGCTTGTGTGAGTATAGTGGTCAGCAGATGATACAGGCCAATTAAAAACAACCACCACATCTCGACACCTATGTTGTATTTTTGTAACTGATTTCAGAACTATATGAGACCAATAACCACGGTCATCTGTGCTTGCGTTGGAGATGCATCTAGATTTAATATTAAGGTTGTGTACTGCAGCATAATTAAGGACCCCATGCACCCCGGACATTCTCTCTTCCACCTTCTTCCGTCAGGAAAAAGATACAAAAGTCTGAGGTCACGAACCAACCGACTCAAGAACAGCTTCTTCCCTGCTGCTGTCAGACTTTTGAATGAACCTACCTCGCATTAAGTTGATCTTTCTCTGCACCCTAACTATGACTGTAACACTACATTCTGCACCCTCTCCTTTCCTTCTCTATGAACGGTACGCTTTGTCTGTATAGCGCGCAAGAAACAATACTTTTCACTGTATGTTAATACAAGGGACAATAATAAATCAAATCAAATGAGAAAGGATTCAACAAGAGTTCAAATCAATCACATTCCTTAGTTGAATTCAAAATTGTTTCTCTCGAATTGCTGACAGATCTTTGTGACTCATTTGTGATCTCCCGGTCCGGCTGGTGTCTGCGGCATTTTGCTCGTTCACCTGCCTTGCTGCCTGGGGGGTAGGGGGAGGGGGGGGGTCACCTTCGGCGGGACCGGAAGTGGGAAGGGCTGAAAAATCCCCCCTCTTAGTTGCCTATTTACCTCACCACACTTTAAAACCAGAATATCAAAAAGTTCTTCAAAGTCAATGTGAATCTAAGGTGGATATTGAGACACAGTAAGAAGCCTCACAACACCAGGTTAAAGTCCAACAGGTTTATTTGGTAGCATGAGCTTTCGGAGCGCTGCCCCTTCATCCGGTGAGTCACCTGATGAAGGGGCAACGCTCCGAAAGCTCGTGCTACCAAATAAACCTGTTGGACTTTAACCTGGTGTTGTGAGACTACTTACTGTGCCCACCCCAGTCCAACGCTGGCAACTCCACACCATGATATTGAGATAGGTGGGGCATTATTGAGTTTGATGTTTTGTCACATGTTGTCTTTGTTTTGATGCCTCGTATTAGGGCTGTAATAAAGGTTTGTTTTGGAGATTTGGGAGAATAGAGTCAAAACGTCAAGCTTCTTTGCGGCAAGTGTGTGACTGGATTCGGCGGAATGAAGGGTCAGAGATCTTTGAATGAGTGTTCAAGTGAAGATGCGTTTTTTTTTAAAAAAACAATGTCAATGCAGAAATAGAGTCCGGAATTCTCCCATCCTGTCCGCCACTGGAATTTTAGCGGGCGGGTTGCGGAGAATGTGAAACCCCATTGATGGTCAGGCGGTAATTTCCGGCTTTTAGACCAGCGCAGCCAGGGAGTTTTGCCCAGAGTCTTTATTGCAGCCCTAATGTATGTGATGTCAAAAGGTTTATCTCAAATGTGCAAAGTAACACTTTTTGCCCAAACCCTTCCCCAGGTAAAGGACCAGAGACAATATATGCCGGACAAAAACTCAATGACAATGACTGGCACACAGTTCGAGTGGTTCGTCGAGGTAAAAATCTGAAGCTGATGGTCGATGAAGTCACTGCAGAAGGTACAATGGTTTATTTCCTCTAACCAGTCTATACTCTCATTTTCGATAGTAAGATAAGAGCGGATTAGATTGTCTCCCAAGGACATTTAATGAATTTGAAGCTATTTTGATTTAATGATTTGGGGAGGCGGTGGTGCCCGTGGTGTTGTCGCTGGACTGGTAATCCAGAGAGCCAGGGTGATGCTCTGCGGACCTGGGTTCGAATCCCGCCACGGCAGATGGTGAAATTTGAATTCAATAAAAATCTGGAATTACAACTCTACTGATGACCATGAAACCACTGTCATAAAAACCAATCTGGTTCACTATTGTCCCTTTAGGGAAGGCAATCTGTCACCCTTACCTGGTCTGGCCTACACGTGACCCCAGATCCACAGCAATGTTGTTGACTCTTAAATGCCCTCAGGGATGGGCAATAAATGCTGACTCAGCCAGCGACGCCCACATCCCATGAATAAATAATTTAAAAAATACATGATGCATCCAGATTAATTTGCAGCAAATAATGGCCCTTTAGCTCCTCATTTTTACTGCTACATCAGCTGGCCTGGGTAAGAATGCATTATACAATGCAGGAAGGTCTCAGTTACAATCTCCATCTGTGCCACACAAGCTAACGTGCCGGGTTTGGTGTTCAGCTCACCTTGGCATGTGTGCCGATACAACAGTAGTTTGAAAGGGCGCAACATTTACTGGGAAACGGAGCAAGGAAGGAAGGTCATTCAAACAAATCTTCGATCTTCATTTCCAGAGGAACAGAAGCAAAAGCACCGGGAGTTATGTTAAACTTGTATCAAACTTTGGTCACACCAAATATGGGCTGCTGCGAACAGTTCATGTTTCCGTATTATGAAAAGGAAAAGATGTTTTTTTTAAAAAAAGGATAATACCAGAACTGTAAAGTTAAAAAGTTTATCTTTTGGTCACAAGTAAGGCTTACATTAACACTGCAATGAAGTTACTGTGAAATTCCCCTGGTCGCCACGCACCTAACCAGCACACCTTTCAGATTGTGGGAGGAAACCGGAGCACCCGGAGGAAACCCACGCAGACACGGGGAGAACTGTTGGCATTTATCAGGAAAGATTCAATACATCGGGGCTCATTTCTCTAGAATGTGAAAGAAATGAGTGGTGGGTTTCTTTAAGATTAGGAAAGGGTTTGATGGAGTAGATGTAGTGAAGATGTTTTCATTTGCAGAGGAGATCGGAACAAAGGGTCATAAGTATAAAATAGAGTGGAATTTAGTGTTGGCAACATGAGTCCCACACATAGTTGGAGAACCGTTGGGAACTTGCTGTTGTTTTCATCTGGGAAGCCCAACGCAAATTAAGTACAATCAGGCACTTACCTGGACAGCAATAGTGTTCCCCTCCCCATTTCGATCAAGCCCCTAGTCAGGTAGGAATCCCGCCCCAAGAGCTGCCAGCCAATCGTAGGACAGCAGCTCTTTCCAGCACCAGCTGTGCTGATCATTGCCATGAATACACTGAAACCTTCATCAGGGATTGTCACTGGGACCCCTGGAGACAGGTAAGGATTGGGGGTCATGAGGACTGGATCACCAGCGATGGCAGGTCAGGGACTGGAGGTCAGATGCAAAGGCAGGAGGGTGTCTTTCAGTGACCACGCCTGACCCTTCCCGATGCCCGGTCCCTCAATTGGGAACTGAGTGCCAGTGAATGAAAACACCCCTTCCTACCAGGCCACAGGCAAACCTGACAGGAGTCTTCTCGTTGGCTTTCTGGAGGTATGGGAGACTCGTGCAAGTTCCCGTTAAATCTCTGCGCTGCTGTCCAATGATGTGGAGATGCCGGCGTTGGACAGGAGTAAACACAGCAAGAAGTCTCACAAAACCACGTTAAAGTCCAACCTGTGAAATTCTGTGATGGTTGGACTTTAACCTGGTGTTGTGAGACTTCTTACTGCTGTCCAATCCCAATGGGCTCTGGGATGATTGCTCGGTAGTGGCTCGTTAATGAACCCAACTGACTGCCAGTGGGCAGAATTCCTGGATTGGGCCATTCCTGCTCACCGCTAAACATGGGAGAGTTTTTCCGTCACTAGGGTCCAGTTGTGGGGACTCCCACTTGATTGTCATTCTGCCCACTCTAGTGGTTTCCATTAAATTCCACCCAAAGTCACTCATAAATTCCTTAGGGAATTCAGGAAAAATGTCTCCACCCAGAGAGCAGTTAGAATGTGGGACTCTCTCATGCAAGATACAGTTGAGGCAACCAGCATTGATGCCTTTAAGAGGAAGTTCAATAAACAAGGGTGGAAACAAGGAATGGGAGGATTTGATGATTGAATTCGATGAAGAAAGGTAGACTGGGAGGAAGGGAGACAGTGGTGTAGTGGTAATGTCACCGTCCTGCTAATCCAGGGGCCTAGGTCTGGGGGTATGGGTTCAAATCTCACCATGGTAACTGGTTCATTTTAAATTCAATTGATAATTTGGGAATTGGAAGCTAGTATCAATAATGTATCAGTCATGAGGAGCAACAGTGATCAGTGATTTGTTGGGGGCGGCACGGTAGCACAGTGGTTAGCTCTGCTGCTTCACAGCGCCAGGGACCCAGGTTCGATTCCCGGCTTGGGTCACTGTCTGTGTGAAGTTTGCACGTTTTCCCTGCGTCCGCGTGGGTTTCCTCCCACAGTCCGAAAGACGTGTTGGTTAGGGGTGCATTGACCCAAACAGGAGCCGGAGTGTGGCAACTAGGGGAATTTCACAGTAACTTAATTGCAGTGTTAAACAAAGAACAATACAAGCTTGCGCTGCTCATGTGCCCACTAGACCATTCTTTTGTATCCCTCTATTCCCAGTCTGTTCATGTGGCTATCTAGATAAGTCTTAAACGATCCCAGCGTGTCCGCCTCAATCACCTTGCTTGGCAGTGCATTCCAGGCCCTCACCACCCTCTCTGTAAAATACGTCCCCCTGACATCTGTGTTGAACCTTGCCCCCCTCACCTTGAACCCGTGACCCCTTGTGTTCGTCATCTCCGACCTGGGAAAAAGCTTCCCACTGTTCGCTCTATCTATGCCCTTCATAATTTTATACACCTCTATTAGGTCGCCCCTCATTCTCCGTCTTTCCAGGGAGAACAACCCCAGTTTACCTAATCTCTCCTCATAGCTAAGACCCTCCATACCAGGCAACATCCTGGTAAACATTCTCTGTACTCTCTCCAAAGCCTCCACGTCCTTCTGGTAGTGTGGCGACCAGAACTGGACGCAGTATTCCAAATGTGGCCTGGCCATCGTTCTATACAGCTGCAACATCATATGCCAACTTTTATATTCTATGCCCCGTCCAATAAAGGCAAGCATGCCATATGCCTTCTTGACCACCCTCTCCACCTGTGCTGCCACCTTTAAGGATCTGTGGACTTGTGCACCCAGGTCCCTCTGTGTGTTAATGTAAGCCTTACTTGTGACTAATAAATAAACTTTACTTTAAAACCTATCTGCTTTGTTCATCTGGCAGTAAGGACACTCCAGTAGCAAGCAATAAAATATCTAACTCCACCAGGTAAATCAAAGAAAAGGTTTAATAATGAAACTTCATTACACCACCACTTGGGCTACTCCCTGGGGCACAAATGCTCCCTACATTCCCCACCTGCTTTCTATTTATACCAGGTGAGCTGACCAACATATCACTTTGCCATTGGTTACATGGTCTATGGGGTCAGCTGAAAGCTCACATCATGCTATGATTGGTTACATTACAACATGCTTCATTAATCTGCCATCCATACCCTGGTCTGCCCCATACGTAACTCCAGACTCACAACAATGTAGTTGACAATGGGTGGCACAGTGGTTAGCACTGCTGCCCCATAGCACCAGGGACCCAGGTTTGATTCCAGCCTTCGGGTCACTATCTGTGCGGAGTCTCCATGTTCTCCCCGTGTCTGAGTGGGTTTCCTCCGGGAGCTCCGGTTTCCTCCCAAAGTCCAAAGATGTGCGGGTTTGGGGCATTGGCTATGTTAAATTTTCCCTCAGTGTACCCAAACAGGCACCGGAGTGTGGCAACTGGGGGATTTTCACAGTAACTTCATTGCAGAGTTAATGTAAGCCTACTTGGGACCAATAAATAAGCTTTTAACTTCATCCCAAGATGTGTAGGTTGGGGGGATTAGCGGGGTAAGTACGTGGAATTATGGAGATAGGGCCTGGGTAAGATGCTCTGTCGGAGAGTTGGTGCAGACTCAATGGGCTGAATGGCCTCCTTCTGCACTGTAGAGATTCTATGAATCTTAATTACCCTCTTAAATGACGAAGGAAAGTCACTCAGTTCAAGGGCAACTTAGGGATGGGCAAAAACTGCTGGTCTTACCATGAGTGAATTAAAAAGCAGAATTCCTTGTTATTGCATTGCTGTTGGTGTGAACTTGCTAAGTATAAATTGGTTCCCACATTTCCTTCATTACAACAATAACTACACTTCAACAAGTACTTGATTTCTTTCATGGGATGTCCGGAGGCCAAACTGCATTAATCACACACCAGTTTATATAATACTACCAACAGGGGCTAGGGTAGCCTTGGCAACCAGGTCTGGCATTGCCTGTTTTAATCAGAAACACATTATTAAGATCACCGAGACCCCCATCACAAAACTCCCACAAAGTATATAAATAAATTGACGGTAGCTGGGAGCGAGGATAATAACCTTCGGTTAAATTTCCAGGGACTCAGTTCTTTTGGAGTTTGGTGTGTGAGAGGTTTTAAAGAAGTTTATTTACTAGCATCACAAGTAGGCATATATTAACGCTGCAATGAAGTTACTGTGAAATTCCCCTAGTTGCCACACTCCGGTGCCTGTTCGGGTACACTGAGGGAGAATTTAGCACGGCCAATGCACCCTAACCAGCACGTCTTTCAGACTGTGAGAGGGAACCAGAGCACCCGGAGGAAACCCATGCAGACACGGGGAGAACGTGCCGACTCCGCGCAGACAGTGTCCCAAGCCGGGAATCGAACACGGATCCCTGGCGCTGCACTGTGCCACCGTGCCGCCCCTTTTTTTTTCATTTTTCTTTTAAATGACATTCATATTTTAAAATGCAGTCAGTGACAGTAATTTTCATGTTATGTGGGGAGGGGTGGGTGCAGAGGGTGGAATCGATGGCCTGACACATTAAGGTGAAAATCACTTCATTGCCTTTGGTGTCAAATACCAATCTGTCCCCCCCATACACAAATACCAATCTGTATCCCTGTACACAAAAACCAATCTGTATCCCTGTACACAAATACCAATCTGTATCCCTGTACACAAATACCAATCTGTATCCCTGTACACAAAAACCAATCTGTATCCCTGTACACAAATACCAATCTGTATCCCTGTACACAAAAACCAATCTGTATCACTGTACACAAATACCAATCTGTCCCCCCCATACACAAATACCAATCTGTATCCCCTGTACACAAATACCAATCTGTATCCCTGTACACAAATACCAATCTGTATCCCTGTACACAAATACCAATCTGTATCCCTGTACACAAAAACCAATCTGTATCCCTGTACACAAATACCAATCTGTATCCCTGTACACAAATACCAATCTGTCCCCCCCATACACAAATACCAATCTGTATCCCCTGTACACAAAAACCAATCTGTATCCCTGTACACAAAAACCAATCTGTATCCCTGTACACAAAAACCAATCTGTATCCCTGTACACAAAAACCAATCTGTATCACTGTACACAAATACCAATCTGTCCCCCCCATACACAAATACCAATCTGTATCCCCTGTACACAAAAACCAATCTGTCTCCCTGTACACAGATACCAATCTGTATTTCTGTACACAAAAGTGGAGACACAGGTGGACAGAGTGGTGAAGAAGGCATTCGGCATGCTTGGTTTCATTGGTCAGAACATTGAATACAGGAGTTGGGACGTCTTGTTGAAGTTGTACAAGACTCTGGCAAGGCCACACTTGGAATACTGTGAATAGTTCTGGTCACACTATCATAGAAAGGACATGATTAAACTAGAAAGAATGCAGAAAAAATTTACTACGATGTTATCGGGACTTGATGGCTTGAGTTATAAGGAGAGGTTGGATAGACTGGGACTTTTTTCTCTGGAGTGTAGAAGGCTGAGGGGTGATCTTATAGAGGTCTATAAAATAATGAGGGGCATAGATCAACCCAAAGGAAGGGAAGTCTAAAACTAGAGGGCATAAGTTTAAGGTGAGAGGGGAGAGATATAAAAGGGTCCAGAGGGGCAATTTTTTTCACACAGAGGATGGTGAGTGTCTGGAATGAGCTGCCAGAGGCATTGGTCGAGGCGGGTACAATTTTGTCTTTTAGAAAGCATTTAGACAGTTACATGGGTAAGATGGGTATAGAGGGATATGGGCCAAATGCGGGCAATTGGGAATTAATTGGGAGTTGGCAATTAGGGGTTTAAAGAAAAGGGGCGGCATGGACAAGTTGGGCCGAAGGGCCTGTTTCCATGCTGTAAACATCTATGACTCTATGACTCTAATACCAATCTGCCCCCCCTGTACACAATACCAATCTGTCTCTCTGTACACAAATACCAATCTGCCTCCCCTGTACACAAGCACCAATCTGTATTCCTGTACACAAGACCAATCTCCCCCCCCCCTCCCCCCGTACACAGATACCAATCTGTCTCTCTGTACACAAATACCAATCTGATTCCACTGTACACAAGCACCAATCTGTATTCCTGTACACAAGACCAATCCCCCCCCCCCCCCCCCCCCCCCCCGTACACAGATACCAATCTGTCTCTCTGAACACAAATACCAATCTGATTCCACTGTACACAGATACCGTGCTGTAGGGAAGCTTTCTCAGGACTACGCAGTCTCGTGGTGCTTTGAGTTGAGTCTGGCTTCAGCCCCAACACAGACACCTTCAGAAAATACCATCACCTGGGAAGGTTTTAGCATTTCAAAGTGCCTTTGTCATGTAAACAGATGACCCTCCCACATTCGTATCAATGATTGTAATACAAATTGCATAAACCCCCACGTACAATGCAGTGAAGACCTGGAGTTGTCCCCCTGTGAAAGAGCATTGACAATGGGTCATTTGGAGATTCTAGGCCTGAGCTCTGTATTCCTCTGTTCCTAACATAAGACCATAAGACGTAGGAGCAGAATTAGGCCACTCGGCCCATCGAGTCTGACTCACCTTTCTCAAAAGCGCCAAAGTATTAGCTGGGGTGAAATAGGGTTGGTTGGAGAGCACAAAGCATCGTGTTGTTTGCCTGTTACACTCTCCAGCCGATGCTCAGTGTGCATTGAATCATCATAGAATAGAATCATAGAATTCCTACAGTGCAGAAGGAGGTCATTCGGCCCATTGAGTCTGTACTGACTCTCTGACAGAGCATCCAACCCAGGCCCTATTACACGTAACCCCATGCACTTACCCTGCTAATTCCCCTAACCTATACAACTTAGGACAGTAAGGGACAATTTAGCCCGGCCAAAGCACTGAATGTACACATCTTGGGACACTAAGGGACAATTTGAGCTGGGTAATTCACCTAACGTACACACCTTGGGACACTAAGGGACAATTTGGGATAACCAATCCCCCTAACCCGCACATCTTTGGACTGCTGCCGTGTGATAGCACCATGGACAGCAGCCTCTGAAGTCCCGGTGATGCGCTCCTCCTGACACTGATGCAGCGTAGAGGGTGCCTGTCCACCTTCTGCAAGATGCTACTGTTTGTGTACAAGTAAGAGCCGATTGCCCCACTGAACACCTTGATTGATTCCCGGCCACAGACGGACGGTTGCCACAGAGAGCCTGTCTCCATGAAGATCTCCTGAAGGCAGAAGGATAACAGGCCTAAAGAACCTGCTTTAAATTTTCTAGGATCTCTCCTGCTCCACCTCTCAGCTAAATCCAATTTTCCGGGGTCTGGTAAGATTCGGACTCCATCAGTGTCACCTTCTCTTCCTTTCTCCCTCCTCTGTTTCCACTTTCTTATTTATTAGTCACAAGTAGACTTAGATTAACAATGAAGTTACTGTGAAAATCCCCCAGTCGCCACACTCCGGCGCCTGTTCGGGTACACTGAGGGAGAATTTAGCACGGCCAATGCACCTAACCAGCACGTCTTTCGGATTCTGGGAGGAAACTGGAGCACCCGAAGGAAACCCACGCAGACACGGGGAGAACATGCAAACTCCCACTTGTGGGAGACAGTGACCCAAACCAGGAATCGAAACCCGGGTCCCTGGCGCTGTGAGGCAGCAGTGCTAACCACCGTGCCGCCCTCTTTCTAAGTATCTATGGAATTGACCTCGATGGCCAGCTCCATGCTCTGGCCATTTTCTAATGTCGGAGCCATGTCTATTCATGTTGTACAGTTGAGCTCTGACACAGAACTGAGGCTGATCAATCTTTAAAGACCTCAAAGGTAGACAATTGGTCAACAGGGAGTAGTTAGTTACACTTCCCCAATCATTTAAATGTTTAATTACAAAACGGTCTTCCTTCTGGAGCTGCAGAAACAACTATGCAGGCTCAATCACAGCGGGCTCCATCGACAATACAGCCTCTCTTCCCCCGCCTCCCCAAGGCCACAATGAAAGAAAGAACATGCACCTTTCATAACTTTAACACATCCCAAGTTGCTTCACAGATAATCAAACAGGGAGATAATTATGGGGGTGATGGTGATGTACACCGCTGGAGGGAGGCCCACACTATTTCCTGTCCTATTACATTATTATTCCTATTATGTTCTATTACGGTGGTACAGTGGTTAGCACAGCTGCCTCACACCGCCAGGGACCTGGGTTTGATTCCCAGTTTGGGTCACTGTCTGCGTGGAGTCTGCACGTTCTCCCCGTGTTTGCGTGGGTTTCCTCCGGGTGCTCCGGTTTCCTCCCACAGTCTGAAAGACGTGCTGGTTAGGTGCATTGGCCGTGCTAAATTCTCCCTCAGTGTACCCAAACAGGCGCCAGAGTGTGGCGACGAGGGGATTTTCACAGTAACTTCATTGCAGTGTTAATGTAAGCCTTACTTGTGAAACTAATGAATAAACTAAACTGTCCATTATTAGGGTGCAGAATCTGCCAGGTTCCATCATTCAATGTGCCATCTTCCCTGTTTGATGTTCCTTCTTGAAGTCCATTCCTGGCGACTCTGTGTACCTAGACATGAGAGAGCCCATGAAGTTGCATTTCTCAAATCAGACGATACTTATAGCTTGGTGCCTTCTTCATAACATGTTTGACATTGAGCTAAAATAAATGAATTGAATAGCCTCGGGAAAACAGCCAGCATAATTAAGGATCCTACGCATTCTCTCTTCCACCTTCTTCCGTCGGGAAAAAGATACAAAAATCTGAAAAGATGTACCAATGGACACAAGAACAGTTTCTTCCCTGCTGCCATCAGACGTTTGAATGGACCTACCTTATACTAAGTTGATCTTTCTCTGCACCCTAGCCATGACCATAACAATACATTCTGCACTCTCTCCTTTCCTTAGAGTCATAGAATCCTACAGTGCAGAAGGGGGCCATTTGGCCCATTGAGTCAGCACCGACCACAATCCCACCCAGGGCCCTATCCACACAACCCCATGTATTTACCCTAGCTAGTCCCCCTGACACCAAGGGGCAATTTAGCATGGCCGATCCACCTAACCCTCACATCTTTGGAGGAAACTGGAGCACCCGGAGGAAACCCACGCAGACACAGGGGGAATGTGCAAACTCCACACAGACAGTGACCCAAGCTGGGAATTAAACTCGGGTCCCTGGCACTGTGAGGCAGCAGTGCTAACTACTATGCCGCCCATTATCTTCTCTATGAACAGTATGCTTTGCCTGTATAGCGCACAAGAAACAATACTTTTCACTGTATACGAATACATGTGACAATAATAAATCAAATCGAATCAATTGGCCAAAAGAGAAAGTGCTGGAAAATCTCAGCGGGTCTGGCAGCATCTGTAAGGAGAGAAAAGAGCTGACGTTTCGAGTCCAGACGACCCTTTGTCAAAGCAAGCAGGACCCTGACCTTCCGGTTGCTTGTGCCATTTTAACACACGATCCTGCTCCCATGCCCACGTGTCTGTCCTTGGCCTGCTGCAATGTTCCAGTGAAGCTCACCGCAAACTGGAGGGACAGCATCTCATCTTGTGGCTAAGCACTTTACAACCTTCTGATCTCAACATCGACTTCAACTCTTCTCTCAAATCAATTGGCCTTGATCACATCAAAATAAATCAGTCCTGATGCGAAATGTCTTCTGTGATCGGTACAATGCAAAGCTTATCAAGTCACTTCTAAACCCACCTTCCCACAGGCTTTTATTGACGGTATTTTCTTGGGGAGATGGGAAGTGTTCAGGATTGTTGGTTGAGAACTTATCTTGTCATTGACGGGATCGGCCAGCAGATGGCATTTGGTGACTGTGGAGAGCTGGAATTCCCAACCCCGACAGTCAGGCACGATTGTTTCATCTTTTACAACACAGAAATATCATTAAAACGAAAGCGTTAAGAATCGTGACGAAGCAAATCGTGGTCCGCAGCATCTTGTGCTCCAGAGTTAATTTAAAGTCCAAAGATGTACGGGTTAGGTTGATTGGCCATGCTAGTGTCAGGAGGATTCGCAGGGTAAATCTGGTTACGGGAATAGGACCTGGGTGGGGTTATGATCGGTGCAGACTCGATGGGCCGAATGGCCTCCTTCTGCACTGTAGGGATTCTACGATTCTAAACCCGCACGCAAGCAAAGGTGAAGAGAGAGTTGCCAAGCAACCAGGAATTGGGTTGGAGAAGGGTGGAGTGAGAAATTGGCAAAAAGAGGAAGAGTAACTTCATGTTGCAGGAGAAGAGGTTAGCGCTGCTGTCTCACAGCGCCAGGGACCCGGGTTCGATTCCAGCCTCGGGTCACTGTCTGTGTGGAGTTTGCACATTCTCCCCGTGTCTGCGTGGGTTTCCTCCGGGTGCTCCGGTTTCCTCCCACAGTCCAAAGATGTGCGGGTTAGGTTGATTGGCCAGGTTAAAAATTGCCCCTTAGAGTCCTGGGATGCGTAGGTTAGAGGGATTAGCGGGTAAATATGTGAGGTGGGATTGTGGTCGGTGCAGACTCGATGGGCCGAATGGCCTCCTTCTGCACTGTAGGGTTTCTATGATCTCTCAGCCTTGTTCTGCTGTGAGGTCAGGCTAGGCTGCATTTACATCGAAATTACATTGTCCACTGATTTGATTTGGTTTATTATTGTCACATGGATTGGGATACAGTGAAAGGTATTGTTTCTTGCACTCTGTATGGAGAAAGCATACCGTTCATGGAGTATATGGGGAGAAGGAAAGGCGAGGGTGCAGAATATTGTGTTACAGTCATAGCTAGGGTGTAGAGAAAGATGAGCTTCATATAAGGTACTGACTCGACAGTCGTGAAGTAAATACATCCTTCGGTGCAATCCCACACCGAGTGGTGCATTAAAGTGACTTTTTGTTCATGATTAATCAAACTGTAAACACATATGGATGCTTCTTCCTTTAGCTAAAATAAAATCCAGCTGTTTCCGTTCACAGGGTGCTTATTAGATTTTGGGTTCCTTTCATAAAATGAGTGACTAAAGGGGAACTGAATAACATAATGTACTACAGAGCAGGTTCACAGAATCTCATTGGCACAAACTGGTCCTAAACTAGACATCTCAAGATGGTAGACTTTAGTGGTTCCCTTTTGTTGATCTGAGGTGAGGATTTAAGCACCTTATTAGGTTTATGTTATTGCACTGGCAATCTGACCGTTTGGACTGTTTTTTCATCTGATTTTTTCATGGGATGTGGGTGTTGCCGGCAAGTCCAACCCTCGCTGCCCTTGAGCTGAGCGGACAGTTAAGGGGAGCAGGAGTCACATGTGGACCAGACGGGGTGCGATTGGCAAGATTTTCTTCCCTAAAGAACACTAGTGAACTAGATGGATCTTTACAAGAATAGGAACAGGAGTAGACCATGCAGAGCTCAAGCCTGTTAGAAACATTAAAAATAGAAGCAGGAGTAGGCCATTCGGCCCTTCGAGCCTGTTCCTCCATTCATTTTGATCATGGCTGATCAGCAAATTCAATATCCAGATCCCGCCTACCCCCTTCCAATATCCCTTGATCATGGCTGAACCGTGGCCTAACTCTATATACCAGCCTTTGGCTGGTATCCCTTAATACCTTTGTGTAACAGAAATTAGCAACTGATGCAGCATTGACTGTCATTTGTAGAAGAGAGTTCCTAACCTCTACCACCCTTCGTGCTTCCTAATATCTCTCCTGAAAGGTCTGGCCCTAATTTTTACACCATGTCCCCTGGTTCTAGAATCTCCAACCAGTGGAAATAATTTGTCTTTATCTACCCTGTCTTTTCCAGTTGGTATCTTGAAAACTTCGATCTGATCACCCCTTAACCTTCCAAATTCTAGAGAAAACAGGTCTAATTCGTATAATCCTCCTCATGACGATCAATAATAGTTTCATGGTCACCATGGCTTTATATTCCAGATTTTATTAATTGCACTTAAATTCTACCAGTAGCCTTGGTGGGACTTGAACCGGTGTCTCCGGAACATTCCAAATTACTCTGACGAAGGGTCATCTAGGCTCGAAACGTTGGCTGTCCTCTCTCTCCACAGATGCTGTCAGACCTCATGAGATTTTCCAGTATTTTCTGTTTTTGTTTTATTCCAAATTACTACTTCAATGAGATTACAACTAAACCACCATCTCCCCCTAACAATTTGGAGACTTAAATTCCAATTCCACTATGGCAATTGGGGATTGTAAATTAAGGTAGTGAAATAAATCTGGAATAAAAAAGGATAGTATTACTAATAGTGATCATAATACAATCAGAATGCTGTCCAAACCCATTTGGTTCACTGATGTAATTTAGGGAGAAGGAGGCCTACTGTTCTCACACACTGTGACTCATCTGTGACTCAGAATTAATGCAGTTGACTCTTCACCTGCCTTGTAAATTGGTCTAGCATGCCATCCCTTCCTTCTTAAGGGCAACTAGGAATGGGCAATGAATGTTGGAAATGCCAGAAATGCCCACACCCTTTCAATGAATAAATAAAGCAAATGGAACCAGTGGAGACAAAGTAATGAAAGGTTTCCCCTGTATCTAGCTTGTGCTGCACCTGGCCCGGTTGTGCTCACTGCGAGTAGATCATAGAATCTCTACAGTGCAAAAGGAGGCCATTTGGCCCATCGAATCTGCACCGATCATAATCCCATCCAATAATTCCCGTAACTGCACATATTTACTCTGCTAATCCCCCTGACGCTTGGGTCAATTTAGCATGGCCAATCCACCCTAACCTGCACTTCTTTGGAGTGTGAGGGGAAACCGGGGCACCCGGAGGAAACCCACGCTGTCACGGGCAGAACGTGCAAACTCCACACAGACAGTGACCCAAGGCCGGAATTGAACTTGAGTCCCCTGGTGCCATGAGGCACCAATGCTAACCCCGATGCCACTGTGCCACCTTCTTGTTGTACAAGAAGTAGGGGGGGGGATTCTCCGATCTAGTTCCTCCCCGCTGCCGGCGAGAATGGAGAATTTGGCGCTCGGCCCAAACTCCGTTCACTGCAGCGGGGCCGGAGAATCTCAGCCGCGGAGGAGGCCGGAGGTTTTGGGGTGGAGGTGGTTTGGGGAAGGTGGGGATTGAGCTGGACAACACCAATGATGATGTGCTTTATTTGTGATTTCAGGTCAGATGCTGGGCGACCACACGCGGCTGGAGTTCCACAACATCGAGACGGGGATAATGACGGAACGGCGCTTCATCTCCGTCGCCCCGTCCAGCTTCATCGGGCACCTGCAGAGCTTGATGTTCAACGGAATGATGTACATCGACCTGTGCAAAAACGGGGACATTGAGTATTGTGAAATAAACGCCAGGTTCGGCATGAGGTCCATTATTGCAGATCCCGTCACGTTCAAAACCAAGAACAGCTATCTGACGCTGGCCACTCTGCAGGCGTACACATCCATGCATCTCTTCTTCCAGTTCAAGACCACTTCCCCCGATGGCTTCATCCTGTTCAACAGTGGAGACGGCAACGACTTCATTGCTGTGGAGTTGGTGAAAGGGTAAGGGGAATCCGTTTTGTGTGAGCTGGATTGGCCAATTCTGCTGTTGGTCAATGGCTCTTGAATAATGGGGCCTGTGTGAAGAGAAACAAGGGGGTAGGCGAGGCTCATAAACCTGTCAAATAAAACTCCTTCGTTTCACATCAGGTGGTCAGGCAGTCATCTGAGTGTGAATCGCAGTTTCAATCTGAACATTGAAACTGCTCCTTAAACTTTATATTTGTTTTGTCACAACAAGCTTTAAAACAAATTCTGAAAAGTGCTTGTTCAACTAGAATCATAGTATCCCTACAGTGCAGAAGGAGACCATTCGGCCTATCGACTCTATAACAGAGTATCTTACCCAGGCCCTCTCTACTGTCTCATCCCCGCAACCCCACACATTCAACATGGCTAAAACACCTAACCTGCACAGCTTTGCAGTGTGGGAGGAAACCGGAGCACCTGGAGGAAACCCACGCAGACACGGGGAGAACATGCAACCTCCATACGGACAGACACTCAAAGCTGGAATTGAACCCAGGCCCCTGGCACTGCGAGACAGCAGTGCCACCGTGATGCCCTCATTTAATACAGCTAAATCCCCAACCCTCCCACAATTAGTTATTGGTTTGTTGACTGATGCAGGAATGGTTTAACTGAATTGGTCTTGACTCTGAGTTAATTTAGTCTGGCTTCACTTGTGTCAGTGAGGGAACCTGAACGATCGTTTATTTTAATGACAAAAATCGCAAAGATAGGTAGAGATAGGGCAGCATTTTGTTCATTTCCTCCAGTCTCGCATCATAGCTTCGAACTGCTTCTTCAACCATTCCAGTATCTCTGACTCCACAAGCCTACCCCATTTTTTGGGCAAGCATTCTTTCCGCAAACTGATTCCCTGACATCATCTCCAACCCTGTAACTGTACAAGTATCTGCTCGCATTAAGCATGAGGTGGTTTTAACTTGGAATAGTGCTGCTATTCCAGTCGGTATCTAATTCATCCTCTGGGGATTGGTTAGCTCAGTTGGCTGGACGGCTGGTTCACGATGTGGAACGTCACCAAGAGCGCGGGTTCAATTTCCCGCACTGGCTGACATTATTCATGAAGGCCCCGCTTTCTCAACTTTGCCCCTCGCCTGAGGTGTGGAGATCCTCAGGTTAAAATCAGCTTTCCCATAGTGGGGAGCATCCGGGTGCTCCGGTTTCCTCCCACAGTCGAAAAATCTTCGGGTTAGGTTGATTGCCCTGGAGGGACTGGCGTGTTAAATAGGTGGGGTTTCAGGGCCTGGGTGGGTTTGTTGTCGGTGCAGACTCGATGGGCCAAATGGCCTCCTTCTGCACTGTCGGGATTTTATGATTCTATGATTTCACAGAGTCATAGAGGTGTATAGCATGGAAACAGGCCCTTTGGCCCAACTTGTCCATGCTGCCCCTTTTTTTTAACCACTAAGCTAGTCCCAATTGCCCGCATTTGGTCCATATCCCCCTATGCCCATCTTACCCATTGATGCGCGTTATCACACATCATTACAACGAAGCGACCATGTATAGTACACGATCCCAGACTGAGGGGTCCCAGACAGAGCAGTGACCTTTATACCTCTCCCAGGAGGCGGAGCCCGACTGGGATGTACCATAATAACTATAATACAGGTGTAACAGCCCAACCCTAACCCCAACGGCCACAAGTAGAACAACCCATCCCTAACCCCAACAGCAACATATATACATACTCGTAGTACTGGCCAGACCCTGGCTCAGTACTACCTAGTGGGAACCAACGATGGTTCACCACACCCATGTAACTGTCTAAATGCTTTTTAAATGAGAAAATTATACATACCTTCATCCCGTTCACCATCTTTCAACATGACAGATTTCATGTCCTTTCGAACCCCATCTGCCTACATCACAAAGGTGACCGTGCTTTAGGTTGTGGCTCTGAAGGAGCATTGGGACATCATGAGGCACCAAGTAAATGCCAACTCCCTCCTTTACAAAACCCTACTGTTCAGGTTCACACTTTGTGAAGAGATACCTGGATATGGTATCAGATGATAAAACCTACCTGTGGAACCTGAACCCCGTAAAGATAGTCAATGCTTTTGAGAAGGGGAGAAACTGAAGAGTGTTCTTCATCGAAAAAGAAAGATTAAATAATTATCAAGTGCCTGTTAACATTTTCATTGCCAAAGTAAAATTAAACAAAATGTCTGTGATAAATGCTCAGCTTTTCATTTTCCTATGTTTTAATTTTATTATTAATGATATGACTTGTATATTTCTTAAGTTGTGTAACATTCTATTCCAATTCTAATTTTTAATTGGAATTTACAAGATAGTTGTAATCTAACGGGACTAGACAGAGTTGATACAGGAAGGATGTTCCCGACACTGAGGGTGTCCAAAACCAGGGGTCACACTCTAAGAATACAGGGTAAGCCTTTCAGGACTGAGATGAGGAGAAGTTCCTTGACCCAGAGCCTGTGGAATTCACAACCACAGAAAGCAGTTGAGCCAAAATGTCTTCAAGGAGTTAGATATAAGTCCTGAATGTGGGACGGCACGGTGGCACAGTGGTTAGCACTGCTGTCTCATGCCACCAGGGACCCGGGTTTGATTCCCGACTTGGGTCACTCTCTGTGAAGAGTCTGCACGTTCTCCCCGTGTCTGCGTGGGTTTCCTCCGGGTGCTCCCGTTTCCTCCCACTATCCAAAAGACATGATGGTTAGGTGCATTGGCCGTGCTTAAATTCTCCCTCAGTGTAACCCGAACATGCGTCAGAGTGTGGTGACGAGGGGATTTTCACAGTAACTTCATTGCAGTGTTAATGTAAGCCTACTTGTGACATGAATAAATAAACTTTTGGAGCAAAGGGGATCAAAGGATATGGGGGGGGCGCGTGGAGGTGGGAACAGGCTATTGAGTTGGACGATCAGCCATGATCGTAATGGATGGCGGAACAGGCTCAAAGGGCCAAATGGCCTCCTCCTGCTCCTATTTTCTATGTTGTGACAATGTATACCGATTCCTATCTTGATGGCAAAACAGTGAATGTATTCAAGAGGCTGCTAGATATAGCGAATGGGATCAAAGGTTATGGGGAGAAAGCAGGATTAAGCTAATGAGTTGGACGATCAGCCATGATCATAATGAATGGCGGAGCAGACTCGAAGGGCCGAATGGTCTCCACCTGCTCCTGTCTTCTATGTTTTTATGTTTAATTTTTGTTTGTTGATATCCTTTGTTTCTCAGTCTGGTCTCCAGAATTTTTTTCTTAAACATGACGAATCCTTGTCTTTCTGCAGATACATCCACTATGTGTTTGATCTGGGAAATGGGCCAAATGTTATCAAGGGGAACTCTGAAAAAGCCTTGAGTGACAATCAGTGGCACAATGTAGTTATCACGAGGGATAACAGTAACACTCACACACTGAAGGTGGACGCTAGATCCGTGACACAGATCATCAATGGTGCCAAAAACCTGGACCTGAAAGGTGAGCTTCTCCCAACTTAGCCCCCTCCCAAAAGCCTCCCACCCCTCCCCCCTACAACCCAATTCAGTCAGTTCAGCTGTATAATAAATTAAATTACACTCACGTTACGATTTGGAGAGGGCCTAACCTCGCTGACAAACCTCAGGATGTTGGCGAACTGGTGTCAGTGCACCCCCCCTCCACCCCCGCCAGGAAATCGTGAAACCTGACTGTAACATGGTAGAAAAAGAGAGAAAGGATTAAATCCAGATTAGCTGGGGAGGGATTGGGGCTGACCCCGTACCCACCTCAGGAGGGCCAAGTCAGTAATTAAAATGCTAAACTGTGGTTGCGTGCCATGGATTTTGTCAGTGATTTTAGCCTGACGCCCCCAGCAGGGGGCAGAATCTTGTTGAGGTGTCAGGGGGTCACATCTGCTGGCCAGCCAATCAGAGGCTCACAGTTGTTGCATTAAGCAGTGCCACAGAGGAGGCCATGGCTGAAGTAGGCCATGGTGGGATTTGAACCCATGTCCCCAAGGCATCAGCCTGTGCCTTGGTTTACTAGCCCAATGACATTACCACTCTGTCATTGTCTCTCTTTGTATAAAATAACATTGGGCGAAATCTTGTAGCCGGCGAGATTTTCTTATCCCACTAAAATGGGCGCCAAATTCTCCATCCTTAGTTGCAGTGAGGTGTGAATGCCGGTAAGATCACGCCCATTACATCTAATATAAAGGTAATGGCCGGGATTTTACCGCCCCGCCCGCCACCGGAATCGGAGCGGGCGAGGGGCGGACAATGGGAAGGTCCATTGACCTCGGGTGGGATTTCATGGTTTCAGGACAAGTGAGGCCATAAAATCCCGCCCAAGATACTTAATTTATTGAGTTGCAAGGGGTGTGCTTTGGAACTCGAGAACCCATTGCTTCAAAGATTTCAAAAGTCTTCAAAGTACAATTTTGTCTTTTAAAAACGTTTAGACAGTTACATGGGTAAGATGGGTATAGAGGGATGTGGGCCAAACGTGGGCAATTGGGACTAGGTTAGGGGTTAAAAAAGGGGCGGCATGGACAAGTTGGGCCGAAGGGCCTGTTTCCATGTTGTAAACCTCTATGACGATGACTCTATGATTACTGCATTGTGGTAGAATTTTCCCCTTTGAGCAAGTTATTTGTAATTCTACTGTCTTTGTCTCACCAGGTGTCCTATACATTGCTGGACTGGCCCAAGGCATGTACAACAATCTGCCAAAGCTTGTCGCCTCTAGAGATGGGTTTCAGGGTTGCTTGGCCTCCGTAGATCTCAATGGAAGGCTGCCGGACCTGATTCATGACGCTTTGCATCGGAGTGGGCAAATCGAACGTGGATGTGAAGGTACAGGCTTTAGAAACGCTAGCTCAGGGTCTCTCGTCAACTCGAACAGTAGCTCAAACCCACACCTACACATGATTCCATCTGAGAAACTTTCCATTTTACTAACCGTCATCACAGTGTCTTCCATTGTAATCATTTGTTCACCACCGGACTTGTCCGTTTGATCAGTTCAGCCTCCGTTGTAGAACCTATGCCAAACTTGTACATCCAATCGACTGCTCGTGTATGTAAAAACAGGCGTGAGAGTGCTCCTTTATTTTTGGACTTACACATGTACGTTGTAAATGAGTAAATATATTATTTATCAAAAAAACAAACCCTGCCTATCATGATCTTATTTGTTTAAGAAACTTTTATTTTGCTCCCTTCACTCAATTTGCATCAAGGCACATTTTAAGTTTCATTCAAATCCATCAACAAGATTCAAAGTGCTTTAGAAGTACAGTAATGGGCTTTTGCATTTGAATATTGAGCTTAAAGAGAATAACTGGAAGGAGCGTATAAATGAGACCAGTTCAATAGCTCTTTCAAACAGTGAGCATTGGCACGATGGGCTGAATGGACTCCCTCTATGTTGTACCACAGAACGCTATATCAGTTGGCCATATGGACCAGTGGTTCCCATGTGGAATTTCCAATCTTTGCCAAGTTAGTTTTGACCACAGTGGCATTTGGGGTGCTTGCTCCTGACTTCAACCCCCCTCGGTACCAGGTAGGGTGGTGGGATGGCAGTGGATGTGACTGGGTGAGAGCTGGGGGTAGGGGGTGGGGGGCAAGTGTGGGGATTCCTGACTCTGATCCCTGCCCCTAATCAGTGATTCTGGCTCACGAGGCACGTATGTGCAGATTTCAAGCGAGGGCCAATTTGGCCACGAGACCTCTAGGGTTCAGCTTGGCGTCCAACCGAAATTCAGCGAAATCTTGCTGCCATTCTCGTTGGTAGCATCTCACAGTCCTGCCGATGGTGGACCCCCCACACGGGTTTCCCAGCGGCACGGGGTATGTTCAACGGGAAACCCCACTGACAACGACGGGACCATAAGAACCCGCCAGCACCGAGCGGTCCCCCACCAGCGAGCCGTGCGCCACCGCGAAACATGCTGCAGGGTGTGTGGGGGGGTAGGAAAATCCCACCCATTATCTGGACTGGCACGAAAAAAATGGGCAGGTGGGTGAGGTAATGGTTGCTGGCACCAATGAATCGATTCCCCACCATGAGTCACAGAATTTACTGAGAGGGAAGAGATGGGGGTGGGGAAAAGGAAATGGTTGAGAGTAAAATTGTATCAAGATTGGAATTTTCTACTGAGCCATTCCTGGCGCCAGCCAGAGGTGAAATTACTCCACTTTTTATATTCCTGGCCAAACCGCTTTTGTTTTCAACCGAGTCAATTAATTTAATTTTAATTACTTCATTTCCGAGCTCCCTCCCCAGCTCACCGGCCCCGCAACAGGTTTGAGCGAGGGCCAAGCTTCATTGTCTCGAAGTCAAAGTTAGCATCCTTCTTCATAAAAGCAATTTCCTTGTACATCTCTGATTCCAATATTGGATAACAAGAAGATATATAAATACAGTCATTTTTTTATTATTTCCTTTATTGCGTTGTGCAGATGCCATCTGATCTCATCTGTGTGAAAGTCATAGGAGAAATAAAAAGAGAAAGATGAATTTATCGGTTATGTCGGGGGCGTAGGTTGGAGGAGGTTGTGGGGGGCGGTGGGGGACAGCAAACACCTTTTCATCATGGCATTGCAATCTCATTTTGTACATGGCCACAGCCTTTCCTAAGATATCTTAATTCACAAGAGATGGGACTTTATACTTTATTAGCATTTTATCATAAGGCAGTATTAAACATCACTAACGTTCTTTTTCTACAGCTCATTCAGACTGTTCACTAACTGAACGAGTTGATTACAGTGTGAGATCAATGCGGAACTGTGGAAGTTCACATAATATTTTAATATTGGATGCAATTATTTGAGATTTGCATTAGTTGTGACTTTTGTTTTCTACGTTTGACTTTGAATGAAATGCATAATGACTCTCCAATGAATTTGTATTGTGTGTCAACTACAACCTCATCATTAGATCAGACAGATCAGCCAGCTATTGTATCTCAGTAAAAGTGGAATAGGTTCTAGACTGGACAAAGGCATCTGAAAGTCAAGTGTACGTAATACATGTTGTAACGAACGATTACTTTTCAGGATCACGGGCCTGTGCACTTTTCTCTTATCCATTCGTGGGACGTGGGTGTCGCTGGCTGACCAGCATTTATTGCCCATCCCTAGTTGCCCTTGTTTAGAGGACGGTCGTGAGTCAACCACATTGCTGTGGCTCCGGAGTCACATGTAGGCCAGACCAGGTAAGGACGGCAGATTTCCATCCCTAAAGGACATTTTCCAACAACTGACAATGGTTTCATACTGGATACCTGGCTCGATAGACTGGAACCTTTATTTTGCGTTTGGAAATGTGAAGGGTGGCCATTGAACTGAGTCACGGGGTGGGATTCTACTGCCTCGCTCATCCTGAAACTGTAAAATCCCGCCCGAGGTTAATGGATCTTCCCATGCTCTGCCCCTCGCCCACTCCGAATCCCATGGCGGGCGGGCCGGTAAAATTCCAGCCGTAGGCGCTGTTGATGAACTTTTAACAAAGGAATAAAATATTTGTTAAACAAGAAAAGGTTAACTATATTACACTACTCCTTCACCCCAATTATATCTTTACAAATATATACAATTTCGTAAGCATAACAGAAGTTACAAAGCCTATCTCATATTCTAATGTTCACAGATAGTACCAGTCCATGCAAGTCATAGGCAACCTGCGATTGGACATTGAAACCAAGTGACAGATGCCGCCCAAAGCAAATGCTATGAATTTCTCATCAAATCCTCCCAGATGCTTGTCACATCGTGAGCCGATCGGTCTCATAAAAATCTATCTTTCTCCCAAGGATTTCCAATTTCAACGCTCGAAGAATTCACTTTGGAATCTTCTCCTCAGTGGTGCTTTCTCTTGAATGTCTTCCACAAGGATCCACCTTCAGAGTTTCAACCTCTCTTTCTGATGCTGGATTTGTCACATGCATTCAAACTTCGCCTTACCCGCACACTCTCAGATACCTAGCCGTGACAATGGAACAATACTGCTTCACAGGCCCATTGTCAGGGGTCACAAAGCTTTGGCTGTCACCACTGATCTTCTGGCTTCTCATGAGCACTCTTTGCCGTGGTTCTGCTCCCCGCAGCTTTCTCTCTTTAATTCAGAGCCTTTTCCTCTGCTCCTTAATTTAACTTCACTGAAGAATACCTTGCTCTTGTTCCTTGGCTTAACTGTCTTCCTGGGACTCTGTTTTCATCCCACCCTTTGGTTTCAGGGCGTCTCTCCTGTTTTCTGGGGTACTCTGCTTTCAGCTGTTCCCTCTCCTGTGTCCCGTTTCTCCTGACAACTCCTTTCAACTGAACTAAAACTGTTTTCTTGTGTCTCTGTGCGTCTCCTCTTGTCAGGATACAGCACAGTTTCTTTACTTAGTGTTAACATTCTAAAAACCCTTGATAACACAGTTCTCCACTTCAAGGGTCATAAAACCTCATTAATATGCAGGTTGACAAACAAACCCCCCCAGACATACAGCCAACTATCTAAAATGAAACCAAAAACCAGGCTCCCACTTTCCCAACACACTAAAGCAGAAATATAAATTAAATTTAAACTTAAAGCTATAACCTATTCCTAGCACCTACAAATACAAATTACTTAAAATTCTCTAGTTCCAAACAAATATAATGGTTTGCAGCTGTCTTGACAGCAAATATGACAATAGAATCATCGAATCCCTACAGTGCAGAAGGAGGCCATTCAGCCCATTGAGTCTACACCGACCCATCTTATTTATTTTACCCAGGCCCTATCCCTGTAACTCCAGATATGTATCCCGCCAATGCACCAAACCTCCACATCTTTGGACGCTAAGGGGAAATCTTAGTATGGCCGATCCATCTAATCTGCACATCTTTGGACTGTGGGAGGAAACCGGAGCACCCAGAGGAAACCCACACAGACACGGGGAGAACGTGCAGACTCCACACAGACAGTGCCCCAAGACCAGAAATGCCCTGGGTCCCTGGGGCTGTGAGACATGTTCCATTTCTGTGCTGTAAGAGTAAGACACTTCTAGCAAGGTTACTGCCCATCACACAACAACAGGCTCAATACTGAGCTGAAAAATTGGAGAACAGCTACGGAAGATGGCAGACCTTGAAGAAGCTTCAAAAGTAGGCAGCATGCTGAACAGCTGAGTGCCCAGATCATAGCAAAATGTATGGGCGCTGATGGTACGTTGCATGTCGTGTTGAGAATATGTGCACCAGAGCTAACTATCATTCTAGCTGAGCTCTTCCACTATAGCCTCAACACTAGTACCCCCCCAGCTATGTGCAAGTTTATCTGTGTGCTCCCTATCGCAGTATTTTGCTTTTACCTTCATTGAGTTAGGCTGTGGTTATTTTTTTTAAATTCACTTATGGGACATGGGCGTCGCTGGCTGGCCAGCATTTATTGCCCATCCTTAGTTGCCCTTGGAGGGCAGTTGAGAGTCAACCACATTGCTGTGGCTCTGGAGTCACATGTAGACCGGGTAAGGACGGCAGATTTCCTTCCCTAACCGGCACCAGATGGGTTTTTCTGACAATCGACAATGGTTTCATGGTCATCGGTAGATTCTTAATCCCAGATTTTCTTATTGAATTCAAATTTCACTATCTGCCGTAGTGGGATTCGAACCCGTGTGCCCAGAACATTAGCTGAGTTTCTGGATTAATAGTCTAGCGATAATACCAGTAGGCCATCGCCTCCCCTATTAGCAAGATAATGGAGCCCTATTACCAGTGGGGCCTTGAGAGACCATGTAGCTTTTGTGAAAATCAAGGAATAGAGAATCAAGGAATAGAGCATGTACTTTCTATCAGTCCAAAGATGTGTGGGTTAGGTTGATTGGCCATGCTAAAGGGGCGGCTCGGTAGCACAGTGGTTAGCACTGCTGCTTCACAGCTCCAGGGACCTGGGTTCGATTCCCGGCTTGGGTCACTGTCTGTGTGGAGTTTGCACATTCTCCTCGTGTCTGCGTGGGTTTCCTCCGGGTGCTCCGGTTTCCTCCCACAGTCCAAAGATCTGCGGGTTAGGTTGATTGGCCATGCTAAAATTGCCCCTTAGTGTCCTGGGATGCGTAGATTAGAGGGATTAGTGGGTAAAATATGTAGGGATATGGGGGTAGGGCCTGGGTGGGATTGTGGTCGGTGCAGGCTCGATGGGCCGAATGGCCTCTTTCTGTACTGTAGGGTTTCTATGATTTCTATGATAAATTGACCCAAGGGGATTAGTAGGGTAAATGGAAGGAGTTGCATGAACAGGGCCTGGGTGGGATTGTGGTCGGTACAGACTCAGTGGGCCAAATGGCCTCCTTCTGCACTGTAGGGATTCTATAATTCTATTTTAAAAATCTTAAACGGAGGTCAGTTGGAGGACAAATTGCCAGACTTGCAGGATCACAATACCAGAGAGGAATTTGATTGTGCTGGAAAGTTATTGTCATCTGGAATTTCCAGCCAGTTCTATGCAAGCGATTAATGTTGTAAGTGTCCGGATCGAAGTTTCAACAGCCACGACCCACAACATCAAAATTGGTGTTTTTCAAGAAAGTAGCCTGGGCCTAGCCTCCTTCCCGGAGATATTAAGTGACATGTGAAGCCTTTGTTACAATCTGTTTGGGTGATACTCGGCTGCATGCTGTTGTATCAGGAGATTCGAGGCAGCATTTCAAAGCTGTCTCGCAGTGGGATAAGTGGTGGAAGGCTGCGTCTGAATCCACAAATTGATCGTTGCAGACAAGTCAATTGCTCTGAGGGTTGAACCTTCTAACACATTCAGCTGTGCAATTGCACATCAAAAAGTGATGAGTTGGAACAGCTGAGTTTTACTTTGAATGAACAGAGGTGTCAGTCTGAGCTAGGATTCTGACAGAACTAACTAGCGCTTGAGTAGAAGGAATCTCTGCTGGGGTATACCATGCTTATGTTCGTACCTGTTATCTGCAGCAAGTTGCGGTATGACTTTCAGCTTGGTGTTTCTGTTATTGCTTGATGGAAATTCAAAGTAAGTTCTGTGAACAATTAACAACAACTTGCATTTATATAGCCTCAAGAATGTAGCAAAATGTTCCCAGACACTTCACAGGAGCTCTTATTGAAGAGGTTTGACAGAGAGCCACGTAAGGAGATGTCAGGTGAACTAAAGCTTGCTCAGAGTGAAAGATTTTAAGAGGTTAAAGTTAATTTATTCGTCACAAGTAAGGCTTACATTAACACCGCAATGAACTTACTGTGAAATTCCCCTAGTTGCGACACTCTGGCGCCTGTTCGGGTCAATGCACCAACCCGTCTTTCAGAAAGTGGGAGGAAACCGGAGTACCTGGAGGAAACCCACGCAGACACGGGGAGAGTGTGCAAACTCAACATCAAAATTGGTGTTTTTCAAGAAAGTAGCCTGGGCCTAGCCTCCTTCCCGGAGATATTAAGTGTGAAGCCTTTGTTACAATCTGTTTGGGTGACCCAAGCCGGGAATCGAACCTGGGTCCCTGGAGCTGTGAAGCAGCAGTGCTAACCACTGTGCTACCGTGCCGCCCCTCGGTGATCGAAAGTGAGGAGAGAAAGCAAGGTGGAGAGGTTTAGGGAGGGGGCGGTGGAGAGGTTTAGGGAGGGGGCGGTGGAGAGGTTTAGGGAGGGGGCGGTGGAGAGGTTTAGGGAGGGGGCGGTGGAGAGGTTTTGCGGGGGGGCGGTGGAGAGGTTTAGGGAGGGGGCGGTGGAGAGGTTTAGGGAGGGGGCGGTGGAGAGGTTTAGGGAGTGGGCGGTGGAGAGGTTTAGGGAGGGGGCGGTGGAGAGGTTTAGGGAGTGGGCGGTGGAGAGGTTTAGGGAGGGGTCGGTGGAGAGGTTTAGGGAGGGGTCGGTGGAGAGGTTTAGGGAGGGGTCAGTGGAGAGGTTTAGGGAGGGGGCGGTGGAGAGGTTTAGGGAGGGGGCGGTGGAGAGGTTTTGCGGGGGGGCGGTGGAGAGGTTTAGGGAGGGGGCGGTGGAGAGGTTTAGGGAGGGGGCGGTGGAGAGGTTTAGGGAGGGGGCGGTGGAGAGGTTTAGGGAGTGGGCGGTGGAGAGGTTTAGGGAGGGGTCGGTGGAGAGGTTTAGGGAGGGGTCGGTGGAGAGGTTTAGGGAGGGGTCGGTGGAGAGGTTTAGGGAGGGGGCGGTGGAGAGGTTTAGGGAGGGGGCGGTGGAGAGGTTTAGGGAGGGGGCGGTGGAGAGGTTTAGGGAGGGGGCGGTGGAGAGGTTTAGGGAGGGGGCGGTGGAGAGGTTTAGGGAGGGGGCGGTGGAGAGGTTTAGGGAGGGGGCGGTGGAGAGGTTTAGGGAGGGGGCGGTGGAGAGGTTTAGGGAGGGGGCGGTGGAGAGGTTTAGGGAGGGGGCGGTGGAGAGGTTTAGGGAGGGGGCGGTGGAGAGGTTTAGGGAGGGGGCGGTGGAGAGGCTTAGGGAGGGGTCGGTGGAGAGGTTTAGGGAGGGGTCGGTGGAGAGGTTTAGGGAGGGGGCGGTGGAGAGATTTAGGGAGGGAGCGGTGGAGAGGTTTAGGGAGGGGGCGGTGGAGAGGTTTAGGGAGGGGGCGGTGGAGAGGTTTTGCGGGGGGGCGGTGGAGAGGTTTAGGGAGGGGGCGGTGGAGAGGTTTTGTGGGGGGGGGGCAGTGGAGAGGTTTAGGGAAGGGATGGTGGAGAGGTTTGGGGGGGGGGGGGACTCCAGAGCTTTTTTTTTGTTCATTCGTGGGTCATGGGCGTCGCTGGCTGGCCAGCATTTATTGCCCATCCCTAGTCACCCTTGAGAAGGTGGTGGTGAGCTGCCTTCTTGAATCGCTGCAGTCCATGTTCTGTGGGTTGACCCACAATGCCGTTAGGGAGGGAATTCCAGGATTTTGACCCAGCGACTGCGAAGGAACGGCGATATATTTCCAAGTCCGGACGGTGAGTGGCTTGGAGGGGAACTTGCAGGTGGTGGTGTTCCCATTTATCTGCTGCCTTTGTCCTTCTAGATGGAAGTGGTCGTGGGTTTGGAAGGTTCTGTCTAAGGATCTTTGGCGAATTGCTGCAGTGCATCTTGTCGACCGTACACACTGCTGCTACTGAGCGTCGGTGGTGGAGGGAGTGGATGTTTGTAGCTTAAGACAGAGGCAGCTGAAGGCACGGACCACCAATGGCAGAGTGGTGAAAATTGGGGTACACAAGAGGTGGAGTGTTGAGACCTAAGAGTTGTGCACAGCGCATGGTCAACTTGGTGTTGACTCGGTCAGGATCAGCCACTCGGGGCAAAGACACATGAAATTTGCTGAGGAGTTAACGCATCCCATCTTCACATGTTAGCTTGGCCAAACATGACATTCCAGAGGGCCTTGAGTGCCAGTGCTCTACACGCAGAGCTTGCCATTGAATAGTGGAAGATGCATTCTCCATATCCCATGCTGAAGACCAAGGGTCTAGCCTGACTAGACACCATTCATCTTCTTCAAGTTAGGCCAATTTAGCATTCCTTTTTACAATCTGTGGTGAGTTCTCGTATCTAAGAGTTGTTTACATCGTTTAAAAACAAGAAATGGTTACTATCGGCCAATTTAATTCACGTATAATTACTTTTATGTTAATATCTTTCACAGCATTTTAATACCAACGTACTCATTCTCTGTATTTTATCACTATTTCTTTCTGTGGTTTGTGATTTATATAGAATCATAGAATCATAGAAACCCTACAGTGCAGAAGGAGGCCATTCGGCCCATCGAGTCTGCACCGACCACAATCCCACCCGGGCCCTACCCCACATATTTTACCCGCTAATCCCTCTAACCTACGCATCCCAGGACTCGAAGGGGCAATTTTTTAAACCTGGCCAATCAACCTAACCCACACATCTTTGGACTGTGGGAGGAAACCGGAGCACCTGGAGGAAACCCACGCAGACACGAGGAGAATGTGCAAACTCCACACAGACAGTGACACGAGCCGGGAATCGAACCCGGGACCCTGGAGCTGTGAAGCAGCAGTGCTAACCACTTTTATCCACTGCCAAATTCTGTTTCTTAATATTTTACCAGAAAGCAATTGATTAGCTGTGAGGAGAGGTTGGAGAAACTTGGTCTGTTCTCACTGGAATGACAGAGGTTGAGGGGCGACCTGATAGAAGTCTACAAGATTATGAGGAGCATGGACAGAGTGGATAGTCAGAAGCTTTTTCCGATGGGGGGGGCGGGGGGGCATAGGTTTAAGGTGCGAGGGGCAAGGTTTAAAGGAGATGTACGAGGCAAGTTTTTTACAGAGGTTGGTGGATGCCTGGAACTCGCTGCCGGGGGAGGTAGTGGAAGCTGATACGACAGTGAGCTTTAAGGGGTGTCTTGACAAATACATGAATAGGATGGGAATGGAGGGATATGGTCCCCGGAAGGGTAGGGGGTTTTAGTTCAGTCGGGCAGCATGGTCGGTGCAGGCTTGGAGGGCCGAAGGGCCCGTTCCTGTGCTGTAATTTTCTTGGTTCTTTGATTTTCAAATAGGAACAGAATAGACATTTTAAATGTAAAAGAAGCTGGTTATCACAGGGTAGGCAGGATGTACAGCAAGCCAAGAGAGTGAGAAAGGACTGAGCCAAGAGAGTGAGAAAGGACTGAGCCAAGAGAGTGAGAAAGGACTGAGCCAAGAGAGTGAGAAAGGACTGAGCCAAGAGAGTGAGAAAGGACTGAGGACACCGGGCAGTGAAAAGATTCCTAATCACAGGAATCTGATTATTCATCAGTCAAGTCTTCGCAGGGAAGGACTCTCTCACTGGCCATGATGGAAAGTTTCCTCTGTTCAGTTATAACGTCTTTATGATCGGTGCCGGTACCATTGTGCACACAACAAGCTTGCTACTTCTACAGTGTAACTCTTGTCCATGACTTCTCTCAAAACCACAGGCAACTTGCCCACTGCACGTACCATGTCATTACGTTTCCTCCATTTCTGTGGCCAAGAACAAGGAGATTTGACACCTTGGTACTCAGTAAGACACGGTTTATACAGTGTATTTTATTTTCAGCCTAACGCGCTTGTCTCTTAGCACAAGTTTGTTTAATGCACACATTTGGAGTGGAAATTTGGAGCGGCACTGTTGTCTCACCGCACCAGGGACCCAGATTCGATTCCGGCTTGGGTCACTGTCTGTGTGGAGTCTGCACATTCTCCCCGTGTCTGCGTGGGTTTCCTCCGGGTGCTCCGGTTTCCTCCCACAGTCTGAAAGACTGTGCTGGTTGGGGTGCATTGGCCGTGCTAAATTCTCCCTCAGTGTAGCTGTACAGGCGCTGGAGTGTGGTGACTGGGGGATTTTCACAGTAACTTCATTGCAGTGTTACTGCAAGCCTACTTGAGACACTAATAAAGTTTTTAAAAAACTTTTATATACATCTGGTGCACCTTGTTAATACAGAATTTTTGTAATGTTTGCCAAGTTGTATGTGGGCACTAATTTATTGAGTGAGCCTATCTCTACTTGCAAGCTAATTAGCCGTTTGTTAAGATTTAAATGAAACAAACTGTGTATAAATAACCGAGAAAAAAACCCATTTTACTTTAATGTTCAAAAGATTTTAAAGCTTTTTTGCTTCCAAGTTTCCTTCATTTTTCATTCCACTTTTATTTTGCCAATTTTCTTAGCAATCCAGCTGGAGTTCTTAGAAATAGGAAATGTTCTGTTTCAGACAACTGAGTGTCCTCAGGCCAGTGACAGCTTGGCTTGGTACAGAGGAATAGTCTTTCCACTAGTTACCATAGAAACCTTAGACTACAGAAGGAGGCCATTCAACCCATCAAGTCTGCACTGCCAACAATCCCACCTATCTCCATAATCCCACATATTTACCCCGCTAATCCCTCTAACCTACGCGTCCCATGACACCAAGGGACAATTTAGCATGGCCAATGCACCTAACCCTGCGCATCTTTGGACTGTGGAGGAAACCGGAGCACCCAGAGGAAACCCACGCAGACGCGGGGAGAATGTGCAAACTCCACGCCGAAAGTGACCCGAGCCGGGAATTGACCCCAAGTCTCTGGAGGTGAGAGGTAGCAGTGCTAACCACTGTGCCACCGTGCCGCCCAACATCACTCTCCCTTAACAAAATACACCTTGGAATTCAAAGTCCCAAAATCCCAGGGCTTCGCTGAAAAAGTGGGTTTTGTAAACGGCCTGTCCGCGAGTCCTCCCAAATACTTAATGATTCATAGAAACATAGGAGCAGGAGGAAACCATTTGGCCCTTCGAGCCTGCTCCGCCATTCATTACGATCGTGGCTGATTGTCCAACTCAATAGCCTAATCCTGCTCTCTCCCCATAACCTTTGATCCCATTCGCCACAACTGCTATATCCAGGAGCCTCTTGAATACATTCAATGTTTTGGCATCAACTACTTCCTGTGGTAATGAATTCCACAGGCTCACCACTCTTTGGGTGAAGAAATGTCTCCTCACCTCCATCCTAAATGGTCTACCCTGAATCCTCAGACTGTGACCCCTGGTTCTGGATTCCCCCACTATCGGGAACATCCTCCCTGCATCTACCCTGTCTAGTCCTGTTAGAATTTTATAAATATCTATGAGATTCCCCCCCTCATTCATCTGAACTCCAGCGAAAACAATCCTAACCCAGTCAATCTCTCCTCGTACATCAGTCCCGCCATCCCCAGAATCAGCCTGGTAAACCTCCGCTGCACTCCCTCGAGAGCAAGAACATCCTTCCTCAGAAAAGGAGACCAAAACTGCGCACAATACTCTAGGTGTGGCCTCACCCAAGGCCCTGTATAATTGCAACAACACCAGGTTAAAGTCCAACAGGTTTATTTGGTAGCAAAAGCCACTAGCTTTCGAAGCACCTGATGAAGGAGCAACACTTCGAAAGCTAGTGGCTTTTGCTACCAAATAAACCTGTTGGACTTTAACCTGGTGGTTGTGAGACTTCTTACTGTGTTTACCCCAGTCCAACGCCGGCATCTCCAGATAATTGCAACAACACATCCCTGCTCCTGTACTCAAAACCTCTCGCAATGAAGGCCAACATACCATTTGCCTTCTTTACCGCTTGCTATACCTTCAGTGACTGGTGCACAAGGACACCCAGGTCTAGCTGCACACTCCCCTCTCTCGATTTACAGCTGTTGAATAGTTCTGTTGCTAGATCAATGCTATTTGCCATCAGTAGTCCTTGTCGGATAGAACATGTACGTGTGAGTGTTGCACAAGCTCAGGATTGAGTTGAGCTGTGACTCCCTGTGCAATTTTTAATAACCTATCAGATAGCCCCTCCATCTAGATTGCCACATAATAAATGGTCATGGATGACTGCTGTGGGATTGGGGACTGATAATGGTCCCTTGGACAAGGTGGGACCAGTTTGGCTTAGGGCCAAGTAGATCTTCCCTTGTGGCCGCAGATTTAATCCATTTTTGAAGGGAAGTAAAATAAATGAAATTGTGTTTAAAGTCTTTGTTCAGTTCCTTAATTAGGATAGGAAAAGAGCAGCAAGGAACCGTGTTAGCGTCTATAATTAAGGCCCAAGTCCTGTCACAGTGGAACAAAAATAGACGCATTTACCGTGAAACAGATCATGTTAATTGTTTTGCAGTTTTATGTACTGTCAGAAGGAAGCCATTTGAAGACCTGCAAAAAATGGAATTAGCGTTGTTCAAAATTCCTCTTCAGAATAAAATTAGACTCTTAGTTTGTCCATATTTCAGGATGATGATTAGTGATTCAATATGGCGAAGTTAGTATTGATGGGAACAATGCAAACATGTGAAAGTAAGGAGGGGGAAAAAGGTCTTCCACATGTCCATTCCTTTGGTTGCCATTCCTCTTACATGATCCTCCTGAAAGATACTGGGTTCCGGAGTCACGGATACCTAAGGATAGGCAGTCGAGTATTCGTAAGTAATTTTACAACAGTTGGCTAAGTTTGTTTAAAGAAGGAACAGTTTTGATATCATGCATTGGCGAAATCGGCAGCAAAGGTATCGAACCCATGACAGCTCACTGATCTCAGAGGTTGAATGGATGGTTGGTCCAGAGTGGATTGATCTCAGTAGCCGCTGATGGCGGAGCTATTCTCCGTGTTAGGAAACTCTTCTGCCTCATTGATTCCCGGACCATATTCCATCTGAGGAAGGCCTGGCACGGGCAGTCCCCTGTCCCCCAGCACTCGTTATTATACTTCATTTCTTGGGGCTGTTTTTATGTCATTCACCGGTTCAAGTCTTTCTGACCAATGGACAACAGGAAACGTAGCCGAGATTTCAGGGCGGTCACCTCTACAGCCCAGGGAACCAGGAAGATCCTGCCGAAGGGGAAGGCTGGAAAATCCTATCCATATTTTCTTACTGATGCCATTTCATGTCACGTTGTGCGATTTGTCAAATAGCTGAACATGGCTGGTCTCCTCCATGCCGACACTTTAGTTAAGAAAACCCACCAGTTTCTCTATTTTCTCAGAAGACTAAGGAAATTTGGCATGCCAGCTATGACTCTCATCAACTTTTACAGATGCACCGTAGAAAGCATTTTTTCTGGTTGTATCACAGCTTGGTATGGCTCCTGCTCTACCCATGACCTCAAGAAATGTAGCCCAATCCATCACGCAAACCAGCCTCCCATCCATTGACTCTGTCTACACTTCCCGCTGCCTCGAAAAAGCAGCCAGCATAATCAAGGACCCCACGCACCCCGGACATTCTCTCTTCCACCTTCTTCCGTCGGGAAAAAGATATAAAGTCTGAGGTCACGTACCAACCGGCTCAAGAACAGCTTCTTCCCTGCTGCCATCAGACTTTTGAATGGACTTACCCTGCATTAAGTTGATCTTTCTCTGCACCCTAGCTATGACTGTAACACTACATTCTGCACTCTCTCTTATTTCCTTCTCTATGAACGGTATGCTTTGTCTGTATAGCACGCAAGAAACAATAATTTTCACTCCATGCTAATACATGTGACAATAATAAATCAAATCAAAACCCATTCTCCAGTGCAATGTAACTATGCACTCTCACATAACATTTACTTCACATGTAACTAATCACTCCTACACTTCAGGATATCTTCTCAAAAGATCAAAGCAGGTGCTTGCCTCAATATATTTGCTTATCTTACCCTGGACATCCCCAATGCCTTGGGTACTTACCGAGCACACCAGAGTATAAGATAAAGTTTTTAACAGTGTTCTCCTTACAGATATGTCTGTACCTGTAAAGGTATAACTGGGGTGAAGGAATAGTGTGTTATATTTTACTTTAGTGAATGATATCTTTTCCTGCTTAATAAATGCTTTATTCTTCAGTTAAACGTTCATCGTCAGCCCTGTGACTCTGTTCATCCATGTATCTAAACAAAAAATAGAGGTTAGGATCTATCAAGCCAGGTTCCATCCTGGGACCTGACTTGTCCAGTGGTGACATCAGCTGGCATTGTTACAGCGGGGAATGGTCTGCTTCAGAGGAGGTGAAACTCTGTTGCTGGATTAACTCCGTCAAAGCCTCTCCTTTCATCTTCTGACTCCTCACTTTGTCTGGTATTAAGTCTAGTTCTTTTTTTATACAACATGCTCTATCATGTGCCTCCTGCTCCCAGTGTAACTGATTATTTAGGGAAGGAAGCTCTCTTGCAAGACATCACTCTCCTTTTGCAACTTATTGAGCTGTTCCCTTCACAGCTTGCACTGTTTATTCAGCTGCAAGTACACAGTACATATAAACCAATCAGTAAACTGTGGCCAGATACACCATACTCTGAAACCATGTGACAGATGCACATGGATTTCACATCAATTTCCTCCAGATGCTTGTCACACTGTGAGCTAATTGGTCTCACTGGAACTTTGTAATTCACACAAGAATTTCCAATCCCTGCTCTCAAAAAACACGCCTCGGAATCTTCTCCCAAGCAACACTTTTTCTTGGATACCCTCACCAAGGATCCACTTCCAGGATTTCAGCCTCTCCTTCTGGTATTCCCTTGCCCAGGATTGCTACATTTAGTCAAGATTCCACACAATCTCTCTGGTACCCAGGTATGATAACAGAACACCACTGCTTCCCAGGCTGCAGTGAGGTGTCACCAACCTTAGGACCGCCTCAGATATGCCTGACTTCTTGCAAATTAACACCCCCAGCTTGTAGCCGTGTCTTCAACTTGGAGCCTCTATCTCTGCTCCTATCTTCACTGAACAGAACCATTGTGCCAAATTCCTGTTGTTTGTTTCTTTGACTCCACAGTCTTCACTTTCATCATGGACCAACTTTGGGGGGGGGGGGGGGTGGTGGTGGAGTGGGTGGTGGGGGATGTACCGCAGCCTTGGGGCGAGCAAATCAGCAATCTGGTTTACCCGGGGCCCAAAATTCTGGTCCAATGGAACCTTTTCTAAAGATGGACCCTGTCTTTGTTCAGTGCACAGAGAAACATTGCACTGGGCATGTGCAGGAATTGTTGTGCCTGCCCGCACAGTCTGTTTTAACTCTTATACAATGGACAAAGAACTGCGAGTAGACTTCTTGTTAGTACAACCAATATTTATTTAAAACACACAATCAATAAGCACCCATCCAACCAACAATAAGTTATCCAACAGAAAATACTAGAGTTCAAGTCCAATACAAGACCTTGACTTAACTTTGCGTGACTGGCAAGTACCCAGGCAGATATTGGCCTTTATCTGTGCGCTGGTCTCGGTCGTCCTCTGCATAGTCTGGTCCTTTGGTCTGGTCTGACACTTTGGCTCTGGTCTTCCTTCCTTCTCGGGTGTGGTGGCTCTCCTCGTGCTAGTCTTTGCTGGCGATGGTCACCGTTGTTGTAGCTCGTTCGTGGGTTCAGAGAGAGAGATTCTTGGTTGTGCAGCACCCTTTATACCCCGTTGGGTTTTGCACCCCTTTTGGCCATTGCCACTCAATCGATCAGCACTTGATCACCCTGATCGATAAAGTCCAACGGGTGCTGCCACACCAACCTCTGGGTGTGTCCCCAACGGCCATGTCTGTAGGTGCTGGGGGCACGTAGGGTTCACACCTCCCTCCCAAATAAGGGGTTAAGGCGCCCCTATGTCTGGTAAACAACCCAGTTTGACCAGAAAGTCCCTTTTGTCCTGGTTATGACCCATATCCTGTGTATTCACCCGTCTGGGTTGCAGCCTGTTTATTTCTGTCTTTTAGGCTGCAGCCTTCATTTTAGTTCTTGCCCAATTGTCCCAGAGTGCTTTACAAATCGCCATTTTAGATGGCCCGTTTGACCACGGAATCCAGCAGAAGTGTTAACTGCTCATTCACAAATATCGCTGACGGACATTTCGAGCCAATAATCTTTTGTTAGCACTGACAAAGTTGCCTTCCATACTTGGGGTGGCAGGGTGGCACTGCTGCCTCACAGATCCAGAGACCTGGGTTCGATTCCCAGCTTCGGTCACCCTCTGTGTGGAGTTTGCACGTTCCCCCCGTGTCTGGGTGGGTCTCCTCTGGGTGTTCCAGTTTCCTCCCGCAGTCCAATGTTGTGCAGGTTAGGTGGATTGGCCATGCTAAATTGCCCCTTTGCGTCCCAGGATGCGTAGGTTAGAGGGATTAGTGGGGTAAATATGTAGGGTTACGGGGAAAGAGCCTGGGTAGAATTGTTGTTGGTGCAGACTTACCGGGATAGGACTTGGGTAGGATGCACTATTGGAGATTTGGTGCCGACTCGATGGACTGAATGGCCTCCTTTTGCACTGTAGGAGTCTATGATGATTTCGTATTTTTCAATTCCACACAGCTCAATGCGTGGATCTTTTAGCTTTGAATGCTTTGTGGAACACCTTCGCTCAGTCCACAAGCGTTTGCCATTCCAATTCACCATCTTGCTTTCATGCTCACATTTCTGTCCTCTGTCTGCCACAATTACACTGAAACCCAACGTAAGCCGAAGGAACAGCACCCCATCTTCTGATTGGACACTTGACAGCATTCTGAATTTAACATTGAATTTAACAATGTCTTCCATTCTGACTAGTTTCCAACCACCCCCACCTGGGACAACTCTAACTTGTTCTCACGTTTTGCTTTCAGAGAGTGCTGAACTCTAATTCTGCTATTAGCACATTCTGCTGTCTGGCCTATCTTCCACCATTAGCCACTTCTTTCATCATTGACACTATCATTAACACTCCCTTTCTCATGTTCTCTCTCCTGGGCTCCTGGCTACCCTTGAAGTTCTATTTTGTTCCACCTGCTGCAACCCCTCTCTTCAATCCGTCATGTTTCTAACTCTCTTCAGCTCTGAAGAAGAGTCGCGCAGACTCGAAACGATGTTTCTCTCTCCACAGATGCTGCCTGACTTGCTGAGTTTTCTACACCGCCTCCCCCCGCCCCCCCCCCCCCCCCCCCCCCCCCGCACCCCCAAACAACATTCCCTCTTTCTAATGGCCTCTGCTGCAGGCTATTAGAAATCTTGGGGCCTGACTTCAAACAGCTGTGTGACTCTGGTTAATGTTTCCTCAGAAGGAACTCTTCAAAATGAAAATATAACAAAAATTATTCCAACTTATAAATCAAAGAAAGGGTTTAATAAAGAAACTTCAAACTTGGGGCCTCACCTTGGGCCACTCCAAGCTCTCCACAATTCCAAACAGGTTCTTATTTATAGTGAGTCAGCTGACTATTACATCATTCTGCAATTGGTTCCATGGTTTACTGGGTCAGCTGACGCTTACAACTTGTTCCCATTTGGTCACATTACATCCAATACAAAGTTGTCACCGGTTACATTCTCACAGTTAAAAGCACTGGCGAAAATGAAGCTGGAGGAAAGACATCCCTTCTCTCTCTGCCACCACCTAACAAGTTAAGAAAAGCAATAAGATGACTTTCATTTGCTTCCGCCCACAGCATTTGATGTTGGATGTATGACATGGAAATCAGATGCACTTACACTTGTTCAGTTAGAGGGATGAACGTAGTTTTCTTGTTGACATGTGTCTGAGTCAATCAATTTTGGACCTGTTACATGGACTAAGTTTGTTGCCAGTGGCTCGATGAGTACGGCAAGAGAGAGTACTTCCCCTGCTGCATTGTTGGAAGGCTTTACATTTGTTTAAGCTGTTGCCGTTAGACATCACCGTGTGAAGACACTGGTCCACCTGCAGTGGGTGATGATGAAATGATTTAGAAAAAAAATCTCTTCTTTCATGTTAACATAACAGTGCTTCAGCCATTCAGAGTCAAGCCCAAGGGTACTCATGCATATATATATCTATGTGTGTGTAGACCAATTGCATTAATGTTTCATAGTAGTTCCAAGTTGGAAGACGCTGGTGCCCTATTTACAACATAAAACCAATTTCAGATTGTCAGTGGGTGGCAGTTTCCTCCCCACTGCACCCCCTCCCGCACTCTCTCTCTCTCTCTCTCTCCCCCACTCCTCGAAACATGTTTTCCAGCAGTGGAGGTGGCTCGCCAGCTGGATCTTCCAGACCCGCCGATGTCTGCCTACAGCGTTTTGTGTGGCTCACCCGTCCCACCGTCAGGGACTCTGCCACCTGGGGCTGTCTTTGGCAGGACTGGAAGACTCGTCGGTCGGAAGGGCTGGAAAATCCCACCCATTGTTTTGAAGGCATTATTTTAATACTGTCACAATTTTTTTTTTTTGTTCATTGGTTGTTGGTGTTTTGTCTGTGTCTCTGACCGGGGCAGTTCCTTTACTCATCGTGGCGTCTCGCCAATGGGAAGCTTTGTACCAATGCAGGACAATTGATTGCTTTGTCAGCAGTTCACTGGTAAATTCCTAGCCGCTGTGAATGGCGCTGTGGGGCTCAAGGAGATCGCAGGTTCACCCTCTGCTTTTCACAGGGGGAGCTAATTTTGGCAGCAGAGGTGGTAGCTTTTGTGAAGAAAAGTTTGTAGATTGGCCTCAGTGTCCTTTTGATGAGAAAGGAGGGGGGGCAAACACTCCAAACTTTTCTGAAGCCAGGGAGGATTCAACATCTTCAGGACAGGAATCATGGAACCCGTACAGTGCAGACGGAAACCATTCGGCCCATCGAGTCTGCACCGACTCTCTGAGTGCATCCTACCCAAACCCTATCCCCGAAACCTCCACATATTTACCCAGCTCATCTCCATAACCTACACATCTTGGGACTCTAAGGGGCAATATACCACAGCCAATCCACCTAACCGACACATCTTTTGGGCTGTGGGAGGAGACAGGAGCACTCGGAGGAAACCCACGCAGACACGGGGAGAATGTGCAAACTCCACACAGACAGTGACCCAAGCCAGGAATCGAACCCGGGGTCCCTGGCACTGTGAGATAGCAGTGCTAACCGCTGTGCCACCGTGCCACCTGAAGGAGGAGATTTAAAATAAAGACGTAATGCTGGAACAACCTAGCATAGAATCATAGGATACCTACAGGGCAGAAGGAGGACATTCGGCCCATCGAGCCTGCACCGATAACAATCCTACCCAGGCCCTATCCCCGTAACCCCACGTATTTACCCTGCTAATTCCCCTGACACGAAGGATCAATTTAGCAAAACCAATCAACCTAACCCGTACATCTTTGGAGGAAAGTGGAGCACCCGGAGGAACCCCATGCAGACACGGGGAGAATGCGCAGACTCCGCACAGACAGTGACCCAAGTCAGGAGTCGGTGCAGACTCGATGGGCCGAGTGGTTTCCTTCTGCACTGTACGGGTTCTATGATTCCTGTCCCGAAGATGTTGAATCCTCCCTGGCTTCAGAGAAGTTTGGAGTGTTTGCCCCCCTCTTTTCTCGGAATAAGGCTACTGAGGCCAATCTACAACCCTTTCTTCAGGCAGGCTACCACCTCTACAATCACTGTTGTGAGGCAGCAGTGCTAACCACTGTGCCATCCTGCAGGTCTGACAGCATCTTTGGAGAGAGAAACTAAGCTAGTATTTTGAGTCCAAGGTTACTCTTCTTCAGAACTAGGTTTTTGAGTTCTGAAGCAGCGTAAATTTGACTTGAAAAGAAACATTGACAGGGTTTCTCTCTCCACAGATGCTGCCAGACCTGCTGGGTTGCTCCAGCACGTCCTGTCTCTTTCCCAGATCTCTGGTATCGGACCTATTTACCCTTTATTAAGGGAGACAGTTTAGACAGGTGGGATAAAGACATCAGTCTGTTTCTGCAGCAGGTTGTTGTGGCCTGGAGTGCAGTGTCTGCAAGGGCAGTAAGCACAAGAGCAGCAATAACTCTGGAAAAGGAATTGGATGAAGACTTGAAGAAGGAAAATGGAGACGTGCTGTGAAGAAAACATACAGGAATTGGACCTAATTGGGACAGCCTTTTCAGTGAGCCGGCGCAGTCACAATGGGCCGAATGGCCTCCTCCTGTGCCATATCGTTGCATCCAGCAGCTAAAACAGCTCTGTAATGTGATCTTCTCACGTAATCTTTGTTGAAGATCAAATGATTATGTGAAATTAGACACATCTCACGGAGGGAAAGGAGATCAAAGATGAAGGTATTAAATGAAGACTGACCAGAATTTATTTTATTCGTACATGGGATGTGGGCATCGCTGGCTGGTCCAGCATTTATTGCCCATCCCTGAGGGCATTTAAGAGTCAACCACATGGTCATCATTAGACTTTTAATTCCAGACTTTTAAAAATTGAATTTAACTGTCACCATCTACCTTGGTGGGATTTGAACATGGGTCCCCAGAGCATTACCCTGGGATTACTAGTCCAGTGAAAATACCTCTACACCTCTGCCTCTGCTAACGATTGCCAAAAGAAGAGCGAACCTTTTCCATTGTAATAAGTATCCATTATCTTCTGTGCCTATTGATCCTGTATCAGACTCACATTGTGATAAATAATACAGTGATGGATATTCTCCCCCATCAATAGTTTCTCTGAATTAAATTTCTCCTAATCCTTAGTTCTATCAAGTGCTATTTGCTGTAGATGTTATGGATGTACTTACGACCACATGGACTCTTGAATGACCTGCCTTGTTGAGTTTTATTTCAACACTAGATTGGCAAACCACCATAAAATCAAAACTGCAGAGAAAAACATGTTTTGTGAGTGAAGCATGTTTCTCCCATTTTGTTCTGTTGCAGTGTGGCTAAGCGTTTTATTTTTGAATCACAGAATCCTACAGTGCTGAAGGAGGCCATTCGGCCCATCGAGTCTTCACCGATCATAATCCCACCCAGGCCCTATCCCCATAACCTCATGCATTTACCCCAGCTAGTCCCCCTGACACTAAGGGTCAGTTTAGCATGGCCAATCCATCTAACCCGCACATCTTTGGAATGTGGGAGGAAATCGGAGCACCCAGAGGAAACACACGCAGACACGGGGAGAATGTGCAGACTCCACATAGACAGGGACTCAAGGCCGGGGATTGAACCCGAGGGTCCCTGGCGCTGTGAGGCCCTGGCGCTGTGAATTCCGAGGGTCCCTGGCGCTGTGAATTCCCACTCACCTGAAGAAGGGGCTTGGAGCTCCGAAAGCTTGTGTGGCTTTTGCTACCAAATAAACCTGTTGGACTTTAACCTGGTGTTGTTAAACTTCTTGCTGTGAGGCAGCAGTGCTAACCACTGTGCTATTGTGCCACCCATAGATTTTTGTTATATTTTTATTTTTTATTTTATTTTTTCTTAAAATGACTCTGGTTTCTGCTCTGATAAAAAAAATACTTCTTTTGAGTTAGCTTTGGTAAGTTGGACAAGTAATTTGTAATCACTGAGACCAGCTCAGGGAACCCACATTTTCACTGTCGCAGGGAATTGTAAAGCAAAATTTGGACTCCAGTTGATGCATGGTAAGTGTACAGATCACGTTACTATCACTTGCCCGAACTATAAACGCCCTCACCTTTGTGTGTGCTTGCTGATGACGTTAACACATTAACGATGCATGTTTTTAATTTTCCAAAATAATCACATTGTTTGCTTTTAGTAACACTTAACTAACCTTTGCTATTATTTTGCTTCTTTGTGTTTTTTTTTCACGAACAAAGTTCAATTGACCAAGGCAGATCTACAAGGTAGAAAGTTATGTTTCATTCTAGACTTGACTGAAAGTTGCTCTGTGTCATGTCTTGTGCTACTTGTTCCTGCACTTTTCTAAAACAAAAACCCACTGGTCCGTATTTATGTTTTAAATATTCACTTCTCCAATGCAAACCTCGAAGACTTGTTCTGTCAAATCCAATTGAGAAACATCACAAATTGTGTCCACTGATCTGACCGTTCCAATTCCACTGTTACTCTTGACTATGAATTCCTTGTATAGTTATGGGGATGAAGTCATGATTTTAGTTCTCCTGTTCCATGACATGGTTATTAGTCTCGACCGTATGTGACTCACTGCTTGCACCAAAGTGAGAATGGCTGTATCCATAATTAAATAACCACACGTCCGCTGTTTGAATTGATGAATATCGGTCCAACTCACACAAGGCTGGTGCTATCATAGAATCATTGAAGCCTACAGTGCAGAAGGAGTCTATTTGGCCCATCGAGTCTGCACTGATAACAACCTCACCCAGGTCCTATCCCCGTAACCCCACGTATTTACCCTGCTAATTCCCCGGACACTAAGGGTCAATTTAATATTGCCAATCCACCTAACCCGCACATCTTTGGAGTGTGGGAGGAAACCGGAGCACCCGGAGGAAACCCACGCAGACACGGGGAGAACGTGTAAACTCCACACAGACAATGACTCAAGGCTGGAATTGAACCTGGGTCGCTGGCGCAGTGAGGCAGCAGTGCTAACCACTGTGCCACCCTAACCACTGTGTCGCCGTGCCAACGTTGGTTGCCTTCTCCACTCTGAACATGGTTGTGAAACAGTGGACACAAAACGTTCTTGGGCAGTCCCTCGGGGTCGAGGCTGATTCGCTTTCACTCTGGCTCGATGGGCTCTGAGATTGCCGCCAAGTCCATTGTGCGACCTGCAACCTCTGACCAGTGCGGGGAAGGTGGCGCTTGGTGGGACGGGTAGCTGTTTGGAGGTTTGTACACTCCCTCTGATGCCTTGACTGGCACGCTGTACTCCTGACGCAACCTCTCGACGTCTTTGGTCTCTCAATCCCAAGTGAACCATCTCCATATTTGCTCAGTCACAGACTGGGATCTCCCATGAGTCAGTGGGGATGTTTGACCTCTTCAGGGTTGCTATGAGGATACCCCTAAAGTGTTTCCAGTATCCTCCTGAGAGTCTCCTACCATGACCGAGATCCAAGTAGAACAGCCGATCCCAAAGCAACTGTTCCAGATCGTATATCAGTGTCTAACTGTTAGCAGTATAGACAGTCAACCTGTAAATAATTATTTTTTTCAAAATCTCGTGTGTGCAAAATACCAAACAATTATGTGGTTGAAATCTCACACTCTCGTTAGTGCTGAACACAACAAAGCATTTGATGGAAATTCCTTTTCCTGCTATTTTTGTAACTGTGTTAATTCCACTTATTTTAAGAAGATATCGGTTTTCATACAACTGGCAGGCAAAAGAACTCCTTCGGAATGTGATGGTATGTCTTCACATCGAACAAAACCGTTTCAACTCCAATGTTCTACAGTGAGCAAAAACCTGATAGCCAACATCTTTTCCGAAAGGTAGGGGACTCTAAAACTAGAGGGCATAGGTTTAAGGTGAGAGGGGAGAGATACAAAAGGGTCCAGAGGGGCAATTTTTTCACACAGGAGGTGGTGGGTGTCTGGAACAAGCTGCCAGAGGTAGTAGTGAAAGTGGGTACAATTTTGTCTTTTAAAAAGCATTTAGGGATCCCTACAGCTGTAGGGATTCGCATTCTAATCAGTATTCTGTAACTTGATTTTTGTGTCTCTGTGCCCTGTTTCAGAGCACATTTCCACTCCATCTGATGAAGGAGCAGCGCTCCGAAAGCTAATGGTGTTTGCTACCAAATAAACCTGTTGGACTTTAACCTGGTGTTGTTAAAACTCTTACTGTGTTCACCCCAGTCCAACGCCGGCATCTCCACATCTAGGATCAAATACAGGAGAGCCCACACTTGGAGAGTGGTAGCACACAGGGTGGCACTGTGGTTAGCACTGCTGCCTCAGAGCGCCACGGACCTGGGTTCAATTCCAGCCTTGGGTCACTGTCTGTGCAGAGTTTGCACGTTCTTCCCGTGTCTGCGTGGGTTTCCTCCCAGAGTCTGAAAGATGTGCAGCCTAGGTGGATTGGCCATGTTAAATTGCCCCTTAGTGTCTCAGGATGTGCAGGTTAGGTGGATTAGTCAGGCAAGTACTTGGGGGTTAGGGGAATAGGGCAGGAGCCTGGGTAAGATACTCTGTCAGCGATTTGGTGCAGACTGGATGGGCCGAATGGTCTCTTTCAGCACTGTCGGGATTCCATGAGTGTAATCCAGCCCTATGCCTCGACACATTAAGCCCTGAATCCCTTTTTCCATAATTTCTCAACCTGCCCTTCCACCTTCAACAATTGCAGCTGAAATGACAGTGTCTAACAGTGTGTGGCTGAGGAATTCTGTCTCTGCTCAGTCCTGGAGTAATTTAAATGCACCAGCAGGCAGGCTGTGAATAGGGAATTCAGGCTGCCAGATGTGTGTGTGTGTGTGTGGGGGGGGGGGGGGACATGCTAGCTGCGGTCTGCTTTGCTGGCCCAGGTTTAAATATTGATGGTTCAGGCAGGAATAGCAGGAGCAGATCTTCAAAGTACCAGTGACTCACTGGTGAAGGAAGTAGGGCGAACGTCACTGAGAGACTTGTGAGTTAGCATGAGGATCGCTGCAGCATTGCTCACTCCACACAGGGCCAACAAAACACGATGCCTCCAGCTTCCCATTAAATGCTGTTCAAACCCACATCAGCAGGCACCACACAACAGCATAGCGATCCTTCACATTCACCGGCGGCACAAAGGTGGCACAGCGGTTAATCTTTGGAATTCTTAGGTTGTGGGGGTGGCAGAAAGGTGGAGTTATGGCCACAGTCAGGTCAGAGGTGGCACAGCGGTTTGCACTGCTGCCTCACAGCGCCAGGGACCCGGGTTCAATTCCCTGCTTGGGTCACTGTCTGTGCGGAGTCTGCACGTTCTCAACGTGTCTGCGTGGGTTTGCTCCGTTTCCCTCCCACAGTCTGAAAGACGTGCTGGTTAGGGTGCATTGGCCATGCTAAATTCTCCCTCAGTTGTACCTGAACAGGTGCCAGAGTGTGGTGACTGGGGGATTTTCACAGTAACCTCATTGCAGTGTTAATGTAAGCCTACTCGTGACACTAATAAATAAACTTAAAACTTTAAGCCAAGTAACAGACAGCTCTGCTGTTGCAGAATTCCTTTTTTCCTAAAAGGTTTTGCATTCGACCGTGACATCTAAAATGCTGTCTAGTTAGGGCTGTGGTTTTTGACAAGGCAGCAAGTGCCTCGAGGGGGCAGGCTGTCAGCTCACTTGCTAACCTCCTTCCCTGGCTCCCAAGGCAAGGTGCTGGAGCTAGACTGCCATTATTAATCCCCACCCACTTGTAAAGACCAAGGGGGTGACCTTACCAAAAAAATTGTAAGTGCCAAACGAACGTGATAACAGGAGAGGATCACACCCATTTTTCGGGTGAGCTCCCAGACGCAATGGTATGGTGCTTTGGAAAAAAAATGAGGCGAAGTGTGATTCTCGCCAGTAGAGGGAGTGGACGGAGTCTATTCAAGCTGGGAAGTTGGCTGCAGACTGCTGGAGGGCGCTATTGCTCACACGCCCTGATCTCCCAATGTGCTCTGTACAAGTGTACACAGTGCACTGGGAATGTCACCGGCATGACAAGCCAATGAAATTGACCCTCAAGGGTGGGAATTTCCTATCGTGCCGAATGTCAGTCGGACTGGGATGTCCCCTCCCCCACGCTGAATCCCTCCCAACCCGGGAGTCATAATTTCAAACATGGTGTCCTCACTCAGTGTCCCTGATGTTGTAAAAGGATCACAGAAATCTACAAAAGGAAAGGATAGAACCTACATTTGGATAGCACTTTTCTTGATCGCAGAAGGGTGCCAAGTGCCTGATGGTCAAAGAAGTACTTTTTATTTTGAAGTGCGGCCACCTTTTGACAGTCAATGTGTGCACAATAGGGTCCCACAGGTAAAAGCGCCTGGGAGAGATCGAGCACTCTGAGGGTTGCTGTTCCGTTTGGAGAGCACACCATAAAATCAGCCCGAATGAAAGACCATGATAAATGATTCTGAAAGTATTGAAAGACCGTAAGAAGCAGTGAGATAAACGGCAAGATAGTCTATCCCTCGTAACGTCGCTTGAAGGATAAATATTGGCCAGGACACTGGGGAAATACGCCCCTGCTGTTCTTGAAAAAAAATAATGACATGGAATCCTTGACATCCACTTGAGAGGGCAGGCGTGGATTCCGTTTTAACATTTCATCAGAAAGGCGGTACCTCCAACAGTGCAGCACACCCACAGTGCTCGAAGCTACAGGTTATATTGCTGGCACTGGAACAGAACTAAGACAGCATTCTAGGGACAATGTTATCAACTCACGAACTAGCAGCAACTGTGAGAACCCCTAAAACTAAACAAGTTGTGTGATGGTCTGCAGTGGTGCAGCCGAAGGCATCCTCTTGGGGAAAATGGGTCACATTCCAAACATGGACATCCCCAAGTTAATGCAGTCCGTACCTGGGCACGAGGTGCAGTGAGTGAATTTCCGTTCTGCTAAATGGAATGAACTAAAGTTCTAAAAAAGTTTACTTATTAGCCACAAGTAAGGCTTACATTAACACTGCAATGAAGTTACTGCGAAATTCCCCTAGTCGCCACACTCCGGCATCTGTTCGGGCCAATGCACCTAACCAGTATGTCTTTCAGGCTGTGGGAGGAAACCCACGCAGACATGGGGGGAATGTGCAGACTCCGCACAGACAGTGACCCAAGCCGGGAATCGAACCCGGGTCCCTGGCGCTGTGAGGCAGCAGTGCTAACCACTGGGCCACCGTGCCGCCCCCACTGCTGTATGATATAATATGAACTGCTGTGTGATATAATAGTCCCCCAAAAATTGTGACCATTAAGCAGCTTTCAAATGGGAGTTGAAACGAGACTCAGCGCTCCCTGTTTTTCCATCTATATGCAAGATGCAGGTTAATTGAGGTGAGCAAGGCCGCTTGATCCCGGCAAACGCTGTTATGATATCAACTACGCTCCGGAACAGGATGAATTGTATAAGGATTGAAAGCATGTCAGCCTGGATGCCGAGCAATTCCGTGAAGGGAAGATAATGATATGAAACATGATAATTAAGGCTTTTTGTTTTTCTTTTGCAATCAACCCCGCGTAGTTCCTTGTGAGGTCCTATTGGTGTGGGAGAAAAGGTCCCGGTAAATTTGTCACTGTCGATTCTTGGAGATATTGGTGCCATGGTAACACGCCTTTCGAAAAGGCTTCACTATGATGACACTGACATCGAGGGCACAAAGTGTCTTCTGCCCATATCTTGACAGTGCAAATTCCAGCTCTTTTTAATTGTTTTTAAAAAGCAAGAAGTGTTTGTTGTCCCTCTTGGCAGGTTTTATGGGATAAGACCCTGAGTTGTTCAGACTTGGACAGGCCCAGGATCAATTCCTGAACCGTGTTGGGTTCGCTAATTGCGGTGACCAACTAACTTAACAGCGTTTGAGTGAATAAGACCACAACAGATAGGGTCAGGAGTAGGCCCTTCATCCCTCAAGTCTGCTCTGCTATTCCACAACTACGCACACATCATGGGACACTAAGGGGCAATTTAGAATCATAGAATCCCTACAGCACAGAAGGAGGCCATTCGGCCCATCAGGTCTTTACCGACCACAATCCCACCCAGGCCCTACTCCCGTAACCCCACGCATTTACCCTGCTAATCCCTCTGACACAAAGGGGCAATTGACCGTGGCCAATCTACCTAACTTGCACATCTGTGTACCTCAAGCCTCATTGGGCTATAGAAACCATAGAAACCCTACAGTGCAGAAAGAGGCCATTCGGCCCATCGAGTCTGCACCGACAACAATCCCACCCGGGCCCTATGCCCGTATCCCTACATATTTACCTGCTAATCCCTCTAACCCTCATATTTACCCACTAATCCACGCATCCCGGGACACTAAGGGGCAATTTAGCATGAGCAATCCACCTGACGTGTACATCTTTGGAGTGTGGGAGGAAACAGCAGCACCCGTGGAAAACCCACTCAGACACGGGGAGAACGTGCAAGCTCCACACAGACAGTCACCCGAGGCCAGAATCGAACCCGGGTCCCTTGCGCTCTGAGGCAGCAGTGCTAACCACTGTGCCGCCCCTGATCTGATTGTGGCCATAACTCCATCTTCCTGCCTTCCTGCCACCCCCATAACCTAAGAATTCCAAAGATTAACAGCTCACTGAGAGAAAAGAATTCTCCTCACCTCCGTCTTAACTGCGAGACCCTTGATTTTTACACGGTGCTCTCTGGTTCTGGATTTCCCCACAGGCAGAAACATTCTCCCAGCATCCACCCTGTCAAGCCCCCTCAGGATGTTTTACCAAGGATAATTTTTAGGTGTGTCCTTTCACTTGCCTGTGATCAGATATATTAGAGTGTGGGTGTGTGCATTTTCTTATCCGCAGAGTGATTGATCCATTTCAATGATCCAGCTGCAAGCTTTTGTAGTTAAAAATGAAGAAGGTTACTCTATTTCTCTGTGCGGAGTTCGCATATTCTCCCCGTGTCTGCGTGGGTTTCCTCCGGGTCCTCCAGTTTCCTCCCACAGTCCGAAAATGTGCTGGTTGGGTTGATTGGCCGTGATAAATTGTCCCTCAATGACAGGGGGGTGGGGGGGGGGGGGGGGTATGTGGGGTTACAGAGATAGGACAGGACCTGGGTGGGATTGTTGTCGGTGCGGGTGCGATGGGCCAAATGGCCTCCTTCTGCACTGTAGATTCTATGATTCTCATACACTCGCCCTGGAGGCTAACCGGTACTCAGTCTCTCACACACTATCACATACACACACACACACACTATCACATACACACACACTCACACACACAAATCAGACACATTAAAAGATAAAGGGTAATTATAAAAATGAATTTCAACTCAGTCTCTTTTTGGGTGCAGGCCTGATGTTTCTCAGTCGAGTTTCTCAGTCGATTGAAGGCCTTGTGAAAATGCAGAGATTTCTCAGTAGCTGCGAAGGTTCCTGCAGTTGATCTGCCCCAAGGTTAATTGCTCAGCTGAGCTTGAAGATGGGATAGGTCAGAGGAGGGAGAGAGAGTCCCTTGTTCTCATTCGAGGCACTGCGGTCAGGCACTTTGGCTGCCTAGTTGACCACACAGCCAGCTAGCTTACTTGCTGGACTCGCTCACACTCTCTGATGGAATTCTCTCTGCAAAACAGTTTGTATATCTTTGCTCTATCCTTCTAGCAGGGAGCAAAGACGGCCGCTTAGCCATGTGAGCTTGTAACAGAGCCATGATCCAAATAGGGATACTGTGGTCAGTTGAACTGCAGTCTGCTATCCTTCTCCAGTTTCAGGTGGCTGTCTGGCTGAAACCATTTATTGGCCAGGCAAATCTGCAATTTTTACAACAAAGTTTTGCAGGGTCTTTGTCTATTCCCTGCCCAAAGACACAGTGAGTCATAATTAAATCAAAGGCTAGCTTCGTCCTCTTGAGAGATAAGATCCACTGTGAGAATTTGAATTAAATTAACTTCTCGTAAAAATGAACAAAAGTGATCTTGAAACTGTCTGATAATTGTTTGAAAAAAAAATGGTCTATCAATGTCCTTAAGGGAAGGAAACCTGCCATCCTTACCCAACGAGGATAATGCCCCTAACCAACATGCTTAACTCATAATTGCCCATTGCACGATGGCACAGTGGGTTAGCACTGCTGCCTCACAACGCCAAGGATCCGGGTTCGATTCCCGATTTGGGTCACCGCCTGTGCGGAGTCTGCACGTTCTCCCCATCTCTACCTGGGTTTCCTCCGGGTGCTCTGGTTTCCTCCCACAGTCCAAAGATGCGCAGGTTAGGTGGATTGGCCATGCTAAATTGACCCTCAAAGGGTCCAAAGATGTGCAGATTAGGCTGATTAGCAGGGTAAATATGTGGGGTTACGGGGATAGGACTTGGGTAAGATGTTCCGTCGAGGAGTTGGGGCAGATTCGATGGGCTGAATGGCCTCCTGCATTGTAGGGATTCTATGATTCTAACAGTTGTATCAAATTGCTATCACATGAGCTGGAAATTAATCCAAGCAACAGAATCCCACCCCACCAGCTGGAGAGCCAGCGGGCACACCGTTAACTCTTTTAGCAAAGCCTATCCGTATTAAGAGCCCACTCAGGCACTTAATTGAACAGTGATGGGATTTTCCCAGAACCAGGACCCTCGGACCGGAAGCCTAGCCAGCTGAGAGCTGCCAGCCAACCAGAGGTCAAGCAGTCCGTCGATCGACAGTGCCCCAAGGGAGGTGTGGGCTGCCCCCAACACGACACCCACCCAAGACCCAGGATTGTGACTGGACCCCAGGTGAGTGATCACAGGAGGTGGGGTCACAGGGAGGAAGGGGTGCGATGGGCAGCAAGGCCGCGGGGAGGGCGGGGGGGGGGGGGGGGGGGGCGGGGGGTGATTGCAGGTCGCACATTCCCCTCCTCCACATTGCTGGATCCCTCGATCAGACACAAAGTGTCTTTGACCAGGGATCCCCAAGCTAACGTGTCAGGGTTTCATTATCCTGCACCCTGAAGAGCAAACCCCCTACCCACCACAGGGTTAATACCAGTGGTGGTGGGATGGGATCCTTAAATGGGCTTTAATTACTCAAGAGCCTCAGTTGGTGGTTGGGTGGCTCGACCATCTAGGGGTCTTCTTGCCACAGAATTAATTGGGGTGGAAGGAAGAAGGTCTTGCCCCCCCCCCCTCTTCCCCCCGCCCCCCCCCCCCCCCCTTGATTAAATGCCTCCCAAACCCACTGTTGGGGGGAGGACATTAAATTCTACCCTTGTGTGAAGAGTGAGTTTTGAAAAATAAATCAAATTATGCAAATTGCTGGAATATCCACTATTGCAAGATAAAAACTGAGGTGAAGTCGCCATAGTCCAAGATGACCATCCGTTGGCTGGTGGTGATTTAACCTGAGGGTCACCACACCTCAGGTGAGGGGTAAGGTGGGGCCTTCGGGAATAACCTCAGCTGGTACAGGAATTGAACCCATGCTGTTGGAGTTGTTCACATCACTAACCAGCCGTCCAGCCAACTGAGTTCAACTGAACCCCCCCCCCCCCTTTCCTGACTAAGTCCTTTACAAATGTACAATGCCGTGGTCTCTCTTCCTTCACTTCCTTCATTATCAGGTTGAACACAACACACTTTTTACCCATTTTCCCAAAGCGCCTGACAATTTCCTTTTAGTGAATGCAGCCTCTTAAGTGAGTATCGACAGGCATTGAGTGGAGTGGAAGAGCGGAATCCAGGTCAGCCACCATCGCATTGAAAGGTGCGGAACATCAGGGATGGATGGACTGCTCCTCTTCCCATGTTCCCATCAGAAAGGTCTTGTGAGAAAGGGTTGGACTGCGACGGGGGGATGAGTATGATAACTGAGCAATCCTTTAGGAAATCACACTTCTCGGGAATAAAAATCCAGGATCTAATACAGCTCGTGTCCTCCTGAATCCTTGTGTAAAATGTGACCTGCTTCAGTAACGAGTGAGTTGGCAGCTGCAGTGCACCATACATTGTACAAGATGCACTTTCAGTCTCAGTTTTGTTTGGTTCTGGCTTTTTGAGTGTGCAGAAGAATGCAGTGATTAAATCCTTTCAATCCTTTCTCGTTCAATCTTCAAACCATTGATGATGTGTATATTATCTCAAGCAGGTTATTTGCCTCTATTTGAATCGTGGTTCCGTGCAGCAAATAACCTTCTCTGTTTTGTATTTTTCATCTTCGAGTCTGCATTCCCTCAAAGGTACCAGACGTAACTGGCTGCCGATCTGATAGTTGCCTTTGCAATGTCCTCCCTGCTCCTTCCAAGATAGAAAGCCTGTCATAGAGTCATAGAGGTTTACAGTATGGAAACAGGCCCTTCGGTCCAACTTGTCCATGCTGCCCTTTTTTTAAACCACTAAGCTAGTCCCAATTGCCCGGGTTTGGCCCATGTCCCCCTATATCCATCTTACCCATGTAACTGTCTAAATGCTTTTTAAAAGACAAAATTGTACCCACCTCTACTACTACCTCTGGCAGCTTGTTCCAGACACTCACCACCCTCTGTGTGAAAAAATTGCCCCTCTGGACCCTTTTGTGTCTCTCCCCTCTCACCTTAAACTTATGCCCTTTTAGTTTTAGACTCCCCTACCTTTGGGAAAAGATGTTGAATATTTAGCTGATCTGTGCCCCTCATTATTTTATAGACCTCTATAAGATCACCCCTAAGCCTCCTACACTCCTGGATAAAAGCCCCAATCCATCCAGCCACTCCTTATAACTCAAACCATCAAGTCCCGGTAACATCCTAGTAAATCTTTTCTGTACTCTTTCTAGTTTAATAAGATCCAGTTAAGAATGGCCAGCTGTGTTTCCTCAGAGACTTTTTGGTCTGAGGTCACAGTCATTTTCCAAACATTTTGATCGCAAATGTTGGTGGATTTTTTTTTCTTAGTGTTCATAGAATCATGGAATCCCTACAGTGCAGAAGCCATTCAGCCCATCGCGTCTGCACCGACCACAACCCCACCCAGGCCCTATCCCCGTAGCCCCACATATTTACCCTGCTAATCCCCCTGACACACGGGCCAATTTAGCATGGCCGATCCACCTAACCCACACATTTTAGGACTGTTGGAGAAAACCTGAGCATCTGGAGGAAACCCACGCAGACATGGGGAGAATGTGCAAACTCCACACAGACAGTGATCCAAGCCAGGAATTGAACCCGGGTCCCCGGAAATGTGAGGCAGCAGTGCTAACCACTGTGCCACCGTGCCACCCCTGTTGAACTGTAGTTGCTGCCAAAGTGGGGAGCTGAGTCCTGGAGTCGGAGAAAAGTGCGAGGGTACTGGACGGGAATCCCAATGTATATTGTGAAGCCAAATTAAACCCCAACAATTATTCTATTTTATCACGGTGACACATTGGTTAGCACTGTTGCCTCACAGCACCAGGGGCTCAGGTTTGATTCCCGGCTTGGGTCACTGTCTGTGTGGAGTTTGCATGTTCTCCCCGTGTCTGCGTGGGTTTCCTCCGGGTGCTCCGGTTTCCTCCCACAGTCTGAAAGACGTGCTGGTTAGGTGCGTTGACCCGAACAGGCGACTGGGGGAATTTCACAGTAACTTCATTACAGTGTTAATGTGACAAATAAATAACTTTAAATTTGAGGATAGACGGCTTCATTCCAGGGGTAATTCCACTGATATTTTATAGTAGAACAAACTAACACAGTTTAACTATAACTCTAACAAATGAAGGAGCTTAACTATTAACAGTTGAACAATATTTTAAAATGAAAGGAAATAACTACATTTTTAACAAAAACAGAAAATGCTGGAAAATCTCGGCAGGTCTGACAGCATCTGTGGAGAGAAAATAACACCAACATTTTGAGTCAGGATGACCCTTTGTCAGAACAGAACTTTAATTGTTAGATAATCACTGTTTCAGTTCCAAATAAGCAACATTCCTCTTACAGACTTACAATGCCATTTTAAATACAGTTAACAACCATATATATACTTGCTATATTATGTGTAAACACAGTAAGAAGTTTAACAACACCAGGTTAAAGTCCAACAGGTTTATTTGGTAGCAAAAGCCACACAAGCTTTCGGAGCTCCAAGCCCCTTCTTCAGGTGAGTGGGAATTCTGTTCACAAACAGAGCATATAAAGACACAAACTCAATTTACATGAATAATGGTTGGAATGCGAATACTTACAACTAATCAAGTCTTTAACAAACAGAACAACGTGAGTGGAGAGAGCATCAAGACAGGCTAAAAAGATGTGTATTGTCTCCAGACAAGACAGCCAGTGAAACTCTGCAGGCCCAGGCAACTGTGGGGGTTACAAATAGTGTGACATGAACCCAATACAAATAGTGTGACATGAACCCAATATTGGGTTCATGTCACACTATTTGTAACCCCCACAGTTGCCTGGGCCTGCAGAGTTTCACTGGCTGTCTTGTCTGGAGACAATGCACATCTTTTTAGCCTGTCTTGATGCTCTCTCCACTCACGTTGTTTTGTTTCTTAAAGACTTGATTAGTTGTAAGTATTCGCATTCCAACCATTATTCATGTAAATTGAATTTGTGTCTTTATATGTTCTGTTTGTGAACAGAATTCCCACTCACCTGAAGAAGGGGCTTGGAGCTCCGAAAGCTTGTGTGGCTTTTGCTACCAAATAAACCTGTTGGACTTTAACCTGGTGTTGTTAAACTTCTTCCTGTGTTTACCCCAGTCCAACGCCGGCATCTCCACATCATAATGAGTGTAGACAGTGTTGAAGCATTGAAAGAGAAAATGAGTTGCAGAGCAATTTGTGGAACTCTATCTCCAAACAAAACCCCTGCCAGAACTAAAAAGCTGGGTTTTTTCCTCCTACAGACCTAGCTCCTCCCATTAACCACATTATCACCTGACCCTGACAATCAAGCTAATCAATCAAAAGCCCCAGGGGAAATCTTGATTTAAAAAAAAATCCATGAGCTCTTAAATGAACACTTCATGGTTAAAATGAGTAATTATGCTGCTCTCCCTGCATCTGATCTATATTCCTGATTAAACATTCCCCTTAAACACAAAAAAAACACGTATTCAGATCCATTGAACTTGTACCATCACAACAGATAGTGAACACTTAATATTCTGTGCCTGTTGCACTGTGAAAGACTTAACACTCATCCTTCTCAGAAACTCTTATCAAATGCACAAACTGCACAGCCCTCACAATAAGAATTCAGAGTGTGGATAACCCATGTCCCACCAGACCAAAACCAGATTGACTCGAATAATTCAGATTTGGAAATGAGTTAGATTTTTTTCCCCTGCTAAGTCTATTGTGAGCACTTACATGCCATCAACACAAAGTAAGGGTACTTCAACCAAAGAAAATAATAAACACTCCAGCACCAGACTGCTTCTCAGCAGCAACTTTATAATTCAACTGGAATCACAGAATCCCTGCAGTGCAGAAGGAGGCCATTTGGCCCATCGTGTCTGCATGACTCTACGACGGAGCATCTTACCCAGACCCTATCCCTGCAACCCCACATATTTATCCCGCTAATCCCCCTAACCTGCGCATCTTTGGACACTAAGGGACATTTTAGCATGCCCAATTCACCTAACTTGCACCTCTTTGGACACTAAGGGACATTTTAGCATGCCCAATTCACCTAACCTGCACCTCTTTGGACACTAAGGGACATTTTAGTATGGCCAATCCACCTAACCTGCATATCTTTGGACACTAAGGGACGTTTTAACATGGCCAATCCACCCAACCTGCACATCTTTGGATTATGGGAGGAAACCGGTGTACCCGGAGGAAACCCACACAGACACGGGGAGTAGGAGTGATGTTAGCTCTTTGGAATCAAAGAGCCAATTTCTCCCAACATTAGGGAGAAATTCTTATGGGGTTAGACAAGGTAAATGTTGGGACGATGTTTCCACTCATGGGAGAATGTAGGGCCAGAGGGCATTGTTGCAGGATAAAGGGAGTGCTTATTGAAGATGGATTTGCGGAAGAATTTTTTCTCCCAAAGAGTGGTGAACCTTTGGAATTCTTTACCCCAGGAAGCTCTGGAGGACGAGTCCTTGAACATTTTCAAGGCTGAGATTGATAGTTTTTTAATTAGAAGGGGAATTAAGTGTTACGAAGACAAGACAAGAAAGTGGACTGAGTGAGTGTTAGATCAGCCATGATCTTATTGAGTGGCAGAACAGTCTCAAAGGGCTGAATGGCCTCCTCCTGTTCCTATTTCTTTAACAAAATTATTACCGCCGTGTTTTTATTCAGTGATGGAAACTCACAGCATGGATTTCTGGCCATTCAGCCCATCATTCCAGTACTGGCAGTTTGAAAGGGCAGTTCTATATAATCCCATCCCCCCTTTTTGACCACAATCTTGATCGTTTTCATCCAGTCCCCTTTTGAAGTTATTTACGGAATCAGCACCTACCACCCGTTCCAGGAGGTATTCCACACCACAGCCAATCTCTGAGGCAGCCTTGGTGATTAGTCCTTGTCCGCAAAGGTATCTCTCGCCATTAGAGAGAGAGAGAGACAGTTAGTTAAACATAGTGTGAGGCACGAGGTAGGGAAACAACCTCCACAGCCGATGCAGGGATTGAACCCTCGCTCTTGGTATCATTCTGCATCCCACACCAACCATCTAGCCAAATGAACTAACCGACCCCTCCGCGAGCCAGCTCTTACTATTAAAATAAGCTTGGGGAGTGCACAGTGAATGTGACGTGGGTCGGAATTCTCCGACCTCGCCCATGGTTGGGATTCTCCGGTCCCGCTGCTGTGAATGGAGATTCGGCCGAGTGCCAAATTCTCCATTCTCGCCAGTAGCGGGGCGTGCGAGTCTGAAAGATTTCGGCTCTGGTATCTCAGCCAGGGGCACAAGACAGGTGCTGTCGAGGAAGGCTGTTTGTCCTATTTAAGCTCATTCATCCGTCTCCTCAATAAGTCCACAGTTTTTCATGCCAGCACCTAATACCTTCGAGAGAGGAGTGGTGGTAAAAGGGGAACCTAATCATCAAATCACTATTTTGTTCTAACGATAGCACACAGCTTCTACAAACCAAGCTGCGAAAACTCTCCATAAAGCTGGTTTACTCCGAAATCTAGCTTTGTGTCATTTTAACTGGTAAATTCATCTTGACATTCAAGAATGTGTCACTATAATACATGTCGTTCTTTTGATACATGTTGTAAATAATGTACTTGTATTTTCCAATACAGGAGGTTTACAAAATGTCCTTGGAGGGAATGTTGTTCACAGTCTAACCTGGTTAGGCTTGTGGCTTTGTGCGTACTGCTATGTACGAGTGTGTGTGTGTGTGTTTTGAAATATTCTGTTCACAAGTGGAACCAATCTCCTTTCAAATCAGGCGGGCATGGTTTTCCCTGTTGACTGTCTTGTTCTTTTCCTGTCTCCTCCTCCCAAGGTCCCAGCACCACCTGCCAAGAAGATTCCTGCACCAACTACGGGATCTGCATCCAGCAGTGGGAGGGATATACGTGCGACTGCTCCATGACCTCGTACAGTGGCAGTCAATGCAATGACCGTGAGTGATTGGTTTCATTTACTTCCATTTCTCCTTTTGGCTTGCTGAGCTTGACGTGCCTTTGAGTAATTGCTTTCCCAATGTCGGGGGGTGGGTGGTGGGGTGGGGTGGTGGTGGTGGGGGGGGGGGGGGGGCGGTCCTTCTTGGGCGCCATGACAAGAGTTGCGGTGAGGGGCGGGGGTTGGAGTGGGAAAAAGAAATGCTCGGCCTGACATCTTGAAAGTTCTTGTGACTGAAGAAAGTTTGTGTTGCGGGGAGTTATTGATCCGACATGGTTTATTTTCTTGCCTGTCCGTTCACTGTGTTTGACATATGGTCTACTTTGTCATTAACCTGCTTGGAATAAATTGGTTGATGGTGTGTACCAATCATCCGTTAGGCAGTTTTACCAAAACATGTCAAGTAACGTTCTACCAAAAGAAATGATCGTTCTTTGCTTGGAGTGCAAGTTTGTTGGGTTTTGTAGTTAAGGCTATGCCACCAATCTTCGACACCTGTGAGGAAGGCTGGAGAGAGCGGGTTACACTGTTGTCTGTTCCTGTCGTAGGACCTGGGGGTGCTGGGGTGGTTTGGAAATATCCACCTGCTCAGCCACGTTTGGATAGAGGAAGTTTTTCCCACTGCATCTTAGCAAAGAGTTCAGGGGAAGGTGACAGTCTCTCTTGGCTAATCCGGTGTGGATAATTAGTGCCTGAAATAGGCTGGAAAGCTTCTATGCTACGGTGCTTGGGGAAAGGGGGTGCCTATTTGCCCATTTTTCTGTTTTGGAATGTGGATGGACTTAGAATTACAGGAAGTTTACAATATCACAAACAGGCTCTTGATGTAGCCAGTCCCCCATCCCCGTCGTCCCCACCCCCCCCCCCCCACCCATCGGTGCTTCTCCACCAGAGAGGTAGTGTTCCAAACCCCATGTGTCCTCCTTGTTACCATATCCCTTTGTCCTGCTTTCCATCGAGCACCTACCTGACCTATTAAAATTGAATTGGGCTGGGCTTTGACCAGTCCTTGGGGTTGGGAGGAGAGAGGGCTTGTACGTTGGCAGCAGAAGACATCACGAGGGAAGCCCCCAACATCTTTCCGTGACATAGAATATTCCCAACAGCGGGATTTGGCCACTCCCTGGCTGACTGGAAGTTTAGTGGCCTATTAAGCCCCCGCCTCCCACTCCCGCCTGCAGTTGAACTGGCGTTGGGACAGGCCCCTGCCAGGCGGGAGACCGCGAAAACCACTTTTTCAACAGCCTGGCGGGGAGTGGGGGCTTGGGGGGTTGGGCTTTCCTTCTGACCACTCCATGGTTCATGGAGAACTGTGCCTGGTGGCATGGCTGCCCCCTGAGGTTCCGCACTGCTCCTGGCAGGCCCACCCCTCCAATCATCAGAACTGACCTGCCTTGCCCTGGCACATTAAAAGAATTTCTCACCTACCCATCTACTGGACGTTGCATCACCCGTAGCCACGCTTAAACTTTAATTGGTTTCTACACAGACAACATTCCAGATTGCCAAGTTGTCCACACTTTACACTGTGATAACCCCAACAGTGTACATTCCGAGTTATTTCAAGGGCCGTTTTTTTTGTGTGGTGAAGGCAATTCTAGTGGTCCGGTAATTTGAACTATACATTTGAACTGAACGGCACAGGGAGGTTGTTTCACTGCTTTGTCTATTTTCTGTCAGCTATTTGTTCTGTCTGTAAAGGAAAACAAAACATCAAAATCCAAACAACTTGGTGTTGGCTGCAGGGCAAAGGTTGGACTTAGAAAACAGAAAGTGCTGCAGGGCTGGCAAATTTCCCTTTGTTCAAATATTAATCTATCCACAACTGGACTGGGGAAATCGGCCAGTTGTTGCTTTGGGGACTAGTTTCAGTTTTGACTGTTGATCCAAGGCTAGGTTTGGATCCAGATGTGAACTCTTGAGTCTATTTGCTCTGAGTGCTTCCTCCTAATGGTGTCAACAGATACTTCCTCTTAATTGTCAGCATGTCCTGCAATATGGGTGGATTTTGTTTGAGAGATTACAGCGGTTGGTTAAGGCAGATGGATATTTACAAAGCCCCGTTAACCTTGGTTCTGTTCCTAATGCCATTGCTTGTCCACTTTTAATTAAGTTTGTTGGAAAATGTTGCTATGTACCACGGTCTAAGCACGCAAGGGTTTTACTTCTGTCCTTGCCTTTGATGAAGGAAGAGGGAGCATCAAACCTTCTTGCAGGTAGGTCCTGTTCGGCACCATTCATTTGGAAGAGGTTTGAAGTGTTATTCACGTCCGGCTGCGGTGCATTTACTCATTGAGAAGGAATGTTGAAAATGTTGTGCTGTGATAGAGCTTAAATAAGTTGGTCTGGTGGCTTTTATTTTGCACTGGAGATTGTGCTGACGATTTAATCAGATTGGAAATCTTCACTCCGCTTTAAACAGCATCCACTGAAAATGACTACCACAGGATGATAAAAACAGCAAACCAGATGCAATTGGAATGTGTTTGTTTGCCATTTTAGCATATGTTGTTGCTCCAATCCTGATCAAGATTGCTGTGCATGAGGATGGGGGTCGGGGTATTGTGTGGGTTCAGGTTCCTGAGGCTTGGTTGGAATCGCCTTGGCTCTAAAGTATTAGCTGTAACGTTCTCTATCTCTTGTTACACCTCGTTAAAGTACCAAATGCATGTTTCTTTCTGACACTGCAGAACATAATTTCAGCTCACAAGCCTTGTAATGTCCGTGCGTTTGAGAATTTCTCATTGCTCTCCCCTTTGTCTGGTGGCGATGATCAGTTTGGGTAGAAAGTGGATGATGGTGTGGTTCTGGGGGAGGCGTCGTCTTCTGTGTCGAATGTCCACTGACAAATCGCAAGGTGGTAATCTATTAGCTGGAGTAAAGAACACCTTGATGGTGCCTAAAGGTAGAATATATTTTTGGAGACATCAGGAATGGTTACCTCCCCACCAGATAATGGGGAAAGGGGATGGTGATGTCCCCAGATAATCCCCCTGGCAAATGTGTCAAAGTAATCACTTGCACACTTTTCTTCTCAAATGAAAGTCTTTTTTATTTCTTATACTGTTTCTATATTGCATGCATCGGCATATGCAGAGGGCTAGTGACTGCAGAAGCGTGCACACGCGGACACACACCCACACACACACACCCACACACACACCCACACACACACACACACACACACACCCACACACACACACACACCCACACACACACACCCACACACACACACACACACACACACACACACCACCTAATCACATGATTTTAATACTCTTTTATGGGCGAATCAAAATTAAACTATCAAAACCTGCTAAACCAATCAATGGCTTCCAACCAAAGCCTCATTGTCCGATTATGAAGACCGCGTACACAGGAACCGGAATTTTACCATCCCGCCCGTCACGGGAATCGGAGCGAGCGAGAGGAGGAGCTTGAAAAGGTCCACTGACCTCGGGTGGGATTTTACGGTTTTGGGATGAGTGAGGTTGTAAAACCCTGCCCAGGGTGTCAAGTTGCATGGTTTCAATGCAAGAACCATGCACCCCACTTTCCCTTACAACATCTGTTTTTCACCATTTGACCCTCTTATTAGTCAGTTGTGGCTACACCGTAAAACACAATGTCAAGGAAAGATAACATTGTGAAGCCTTGGATGGTGCCCTATCTCCCATGGGATAACCACATTCCTATCAAAGGTGTTGAGACCTTGGTGCCGAATAAACTCAGTGCTCTGTCTCCGGCCGCGTGTGTTTATTAACCACTTTTAGCTTGTTGCGCGGATTCTATCAACCCTTTTCCCAGCCTAAATATCTACTGCTACTGAATTACCTTTGTAGACCAGTGTGTCGCACGTGGTGTTTGGATACTAAACTAAGGTCAAAGTATATGTTGACACAGAATGACAGAAGGAGAGTTAAAAGTAGAGGCTCAATTCACATTTTCCCCTGTGAGTATCAAGAGTGTACAGCAGTGAGAGTTTGAGATGTGGAAGAAGGTTTATTGTCCTTTCACCATCCGCAACTCCCCCCCCCCTCCCTCCCTCCCCCCCCTCCCTCCCTCCCCCCCTCCCTCCCCCCTCCCCCCTCCCCTCCCCTCCCTTCCCCCCCTCCCCCCCTCTCCCCCCCTCTCCCCCCCCCCCCTCCCCTCCCCTCCCCTCCCCCCCTCCCCTCCCCTCCCCTCCCCTCCCCCTCCCCCCCGCAGATGGAGAAGGTGAATGTAACGACTTTAATCAGGCCATTGGGGTGGGCTTGTTAGAATATAAACCCCCGATTACGGGCCAAATTGATGGGCCAATCAGGGACCCTTTTTGCTTTGTATTTAACCAGGAGTGTTAGTTCCTCTGGCACTCCGAGTGTAGACTGCTCACTGAAAGCACTTTGTATGCCTGTAAATAAAAGGAGTTTGGTGAAGGGACTTATTCCTCCCTGGACTTATTACAGTGAACATTAGAAATGGGAGGAGGAGCAACCAAGTGTTGAATCTATTCTGACATCCATTTCTGTTTTTAACATTTATCAGAAATATTTTCAAAACAGTACTTGCATTAAGATATCGGGGTTGCGAAGATTGTGTCCTATTTGCTGGACATTCATTGAGAAATCGAATATGTGAATGATTTCTGTTTGCCCAGAGTAGAGGATACGTTGGCTAGGAGCAGCTGCAAGACAGGCTGAATTGCGTTTGTTTCATCAGGGCTTCCCTGGACCGCCAACTAACAGAGGGCAGCGATGTGCTGTCCAGTCTCCAGCAGAGATTCTCAAATAGTCCATACCTTTCAGAGCAGGCTCAAAGGGCTGAACGGCCGACGTCTGTTCCTACATCCCTTTCCCTATGACATCCATCCCATCCCTTAGGAAAGCACTTGGACCCATTCAAGTGCCTCTCAGTGTAGACACAATGGCAGAACAGGGAGGAGTTGGAACCAAATTCTCATTACTCCACACCTCCAGCAACATAGGCCAGTACAGTTTGAGTTGAATGACTGTGTGACTTCACGTGTCATAGTAAAATCAGCAATGCAGCAGGTTCCTTGAGTAAACATTTCAAATAGTGTGTCGCTTTCAGTATTTGGCTTGTGTGAAGTCACTTCCCCACAGATTACATCCATAAGCCTACAAAGATGGAAAAAGGGACAATATGGAAAGTTATTTTTTAAAGAAACTGCTTACATCGTGCTTTGACTAATCTAGCCTTGAAATGTTCCATTGAAAATGTTGCAGCCAGAAACTCCATTGTAGGTCAGCAGCCCTGGAGCAGTCTGTATCAGGCTTGCTTCATTTATTTTTATCTTGTTCTGTACCAGATACTTATCGCATCTGTCCGCGAAAGTGGGAAAAAAATTAAATCGTACTTCCGACACAATGACAGCAAATTTCCTGGAACAGCAAAATGCCCCATAACGTTCTGTAATAACTTGCGGCGGTGGTGCAGTGGGGATGTGCGGAGGGGGGGGGGGGGGGGGGGGGGGCGGAGGGGTTGGGGGAAGAGTGTGGGTGCGGGAGCGAAAAGGGAAATGATCACAAAATGGAAGCAGAGTCACCAACTTTTATTGCTCTGATTTCACTGTGTGAACGTATCGCTGTCCAACATAATCCCTGTGTAGTTGTCGACACTCAGAATGCCATCCACCCCCCCCCCCTCCCCCACACCCCCCCCCCCCCCTCCCCCACTCCCCCCACCCCACACGACTCCCTCCCAAGTTAAAGTAGAAGTACGGGAGCACAAATGTGCAAGATGGGGAGTCAACTGGTCCAGAATTGGGATCTCGCAGAGTTCCCTCAGATTTCTAACTGGAATCCAGCTTGAATGCCTCAGGAGCTCTGCCCCCTGTATTTTGACTTTGTTTGTTGACTTGCAAGCACTTCACTTGTGTTGCTGAAACCTCATAAGAAATCTTGATCTGCACTTTTTTTTTTCCTTACTTGTGTCTGACACAGTAATTCAGAAGTTATGACTGGGGTGGTGCTTGGGCGTTTTACCAGATTATGTTTCACACACACAAAACTCGAGCTGAAATTTGGAGGAACAGTGGGGATGAGGTGTAATTATTGTTCAGAGTATCAACCGTGCTTCTGGTATGAAGTTGGTGAGAAGGTCCCCTGCTGTAATAATTGGAGCTTCTCTGGGTGGCAGGTGCCTCCTCTCCAATTCGGATGGTTCAAGAGCGGACTGGAATGAAAGTAGGAAATGCAAACAAGGTGGGACTTCATCAGAGTTGAACATTTGCTTTTAAATGTATTGTCTGAGTATATACATTGTGCTGAAACTTGGATTGAAAGCTCAGTCCGGGCCCTGCCATTGACAGATGAGCCCACTGTTGTTTTAATAAATAGGAACGCTGAATGATTGAATCTAATCATTGAGTCATGAATAAACTGAACCCTGGCGCATTTACAAAGACCGGCAGTCAAATCATCACTTGAAAATAACCTGCGACCGTCTCCTGAGAGCAACTTAAATAAATAAAACACAATGAAAATGGTAGCATAGATAAGTGAGGAATTCTGTACAAAGCTAACAATTCTCGACCGATCAACCTTTGGGTGAGGGGTAGATGTAGACTCAACGGGGGTAAATATTTTGGTTTCGGCACATGGTCAGTAATCTGACACAGCAGATTGTTGTTACCAAGAAATTGTTGCCCAGTATATTTGTGTGTGTGTATTATCGTGCGTACGCGTGTGTATAGTAGAAGGTGGTGAATTTGTGGAACTCACTGCCCCACAGCGTGGTGAAGTCTGAATCGTAGAATGGTTTCAGGAATCATTTCTAATTAAAAAAGGGACATGGGGAACAGGTGGGGAGGTGGATTTGAGACGAGGGAGAGATCAGCCATGATCTGATTGCATGGTGGAGGCTCGAAGGGCTGAATTTGCCCATTTCTACTCCTAATTCCTATTATGTATGGTGTGTGTTGCGTGCGTTGGCATGTGTGGGTGTTATGTGCGCTGGTGTGCTGTTATGTGCGTTGGTGTGTGTACGTGTTATGTGCGCTGGTGTGTGTGCATGTGTTATGTGCGTTGGTGTGTGTGCCTGTTATGTGTGTTGGTATGTGCGTGTGTTATGTGCGTTGGGGTGTGTGTGATATGTGCATTGGGGTTTGCTTGTTATGTGCGTTGGTGTGTGTGAGTGCTATGTGTGTTGGTGTGTGTGCGTGTTATGTGCGTTGGTGTGTGTGCGTGTTATGTGTGTTGGTGTGTGTACATGTTGTGTGCGTGTCTGTTATGTGTGTTGGTGTGTGTGTCTGTTATGTGTGTTGGTGTGTGCGTGTGTTATGTGCATTGGGGTGTGTGTGATATGTGCATTGGGATTTGCTTGTTATGTGCGTTGGTGTGTGTGAGTGCTATGTGTGTTGGTGTGTGTGTGCGTTATGTGCGTTGGGGTGTGTGTGTTGTGTGTGAAGTAGCATTTCGGAGAACAGAGAGAACAAGGAAGGCTGAAAATAGAGTTAATCCATTCATAACACGGGTACATTCCTCCTCACCTGACAGACTAACTTGCTTTTCAGGACAGCTCATGAATAAGGAACAGCAGGCAATGAGACTCTGTAAAACAATTAACCTGCTGCCTGACCCCTGCTGGAATTACACTGGCGCTGATATTCTTTTAAAGAAAGCAGTTGAAAAATATCACTCCTTTTGAGGTTGCTTTAGGCTTCTCAGTCCAGAAAATGGAGATTTCAAAGATAAAATTGTAAATGACATGGGGAAAGAGTGGAACATGGCTTTGAATTAAATTGCAATAATGGAACAGTTGGGCACAGGTTCAAATTGGTGGAAGGAAAATTCAAGATGTCAGTAACTGAAAGTTCCATCAACATTGGGAAAGGAAATTCAGGTGGTGCAAAGGCCGTGGGATCACTTAAGAAGCAGCTGACTGGGGGAACAATAGGTATTTTTCTGGATGGATAGAAGGAGGATTAACCGATTGGCCTTGCTCACCCATTTCCATCCTGAGCAATGAAGTGCTCTGCATTACAAGATCATCGGGTAATTACAGAAAGGAAGGGTTGTTGGGTCCCCATCTTAACATTCACCTCTAAAGACCTGAAAGCCTCCGACTGTAGCTTTTGCCCCCAACGGCATTTCCATCAGCATTTTGCGTGAAGATATGCGCCGGAATTTTACCGCCTTGCCCTCCCCGGAATCGGGGCGGACGCGGCTCGCAGAACAAAATTCTCCGTTGGCCTTGGGCGGGATTTTACGAGCCTTGCCCGAGTGAGCTCATAAAATGCCGGCCATGATTCCTGACATCGCCCGAGGACAGCATCATTCCAATTTGAAGAGTACACTCCCTTGTTTCTGGACTTCCCCTGCAGGGGAAACATAGAAATACAGAAGCAGGAGTGGCTCATTCGGCCCTTCGAGCCTGCTCCACTATTCAAGAGTC